>NW_008333659.1:763255-789796 GCF_000622305.1 Nannospalax galili
TATGAATTTCTTTTGTAGTTTCTGATTCTTGTGTGAGACTCAAGCCTTCAAGTTTAGGTGTGCTTTTTTTGTCAACTTTATGTGCCTTCGTGGTTTAATTTTTGGGCATGAAAGGCTGGCTCTTCTAAGCTTCCACTTCTCTCTTTTGATTTTATATTGGAGTGGCCAGATTGCTTTTGTCTTCAGGAGTTCCCACAGAGGCCCAAGTCAGATGAGAATCAGATGCTCTCAGGCTTTCTCCTAAGGTCTGGATCCCTCCAGAAAGACTTTGGCCTCAGAAATTTGGGAGTTGGTCTGTCCTGGGAGATGGGCTTATGAAAGATGCTGGTCTAGGGCAGCTGGTGGCGGTACCACCCAGAGATGCAAAGGAAGATGAGGACTCGAAGTGGCCCCAAGGGCTCCTGGGGACTACACTGAGGAGCTGGGTTGGTCTGGATGCAAAGGATCAGGAAGAGGAAAGGTCAGCCCTGGCCACCAGGAAAGAGGCTGGTGGGTCGTGGAGGCCCAGGGAAGTAGAGGGAGGTGAGGGCGGGGCTAGGCCCAGAGTGCCCCTGGGGACCTGAGAAGGAACTGAGTTACTCTGGATGCAAAGGATCAGGAAAAAGCAGCTGTGGTTCCCCAGGTGTCTGGGGCCCCAAGTCTAGGAATGGCGCAGGGCCCAGGCTAGGAAGAGAGACCAGCGGGGGAGATGGGAGGGTGAGTGAGGCTTGGGCAGTGAAGGCGTGGAGCGCCCAATTGACTTACCGGCAGAGAGAAGCTTGTGAGTTGGAGAGAGGCCTGCCGGTTCAGCAGGCCCAGGGAAGCAGAGGTCGAAATGGTTCTTTTTACTTGTGTTGAACGATGTTGTGAACTTCATTTTCCTTTTAATGTTCTATTTGAAAATGTACAACAAAATTTGTTTTCTTTGAATGAAACTGACCTTCCTAAAACTATTATTTTGCCTCCTCATGGTCAGTCAGAACTCAGCTTAGTTATTCATACTGTCTGTCTTATCTCTTAAAACTAAGCTGTAAGCTCTCCTTTAATCTCTCATATTTCTCTGTGATTGTATTTGTCTCTAAACAATGGGAATTTGCCCTACATTCCTTTGGAGTCATCCTGCTCTCTCTTTGGGCACTACAGAGATAAGAAGGAATTTTGAGTGCTCATTTTTTCATGGCCCAAGTCTTCAAAGGGAATCTCATACTCGCTCCCTGAGGGCAAACAGATCAGTTCCTTTTCCTGCATTTGGATTCCCTAACCCACAAACCTGGACTCAATCCAGACCTCTCACAGTCATCCACACAGCACTTGGCTTCCTTACCAATTCACCTTACCATACTAGCAGCAAAATCTGTCTTCTCAAAGGCCAACCAGAAAGTTTAATGAAAACTGGAAGTAATCTAACAGCCATTTGGGGAAAATTCAAATTTCTGGGTGTCTGGAGCATGATTTATAAACAGCTGTGGTCTGCATATGTTAACTTGGACTGGCATTCTCCACAACCCCAGGAAAGGAAGCAGCTTCTTAGTTATCATACTGCCATATAAAACCAGTGAGTATTTTTTAAGGAAAAGGGAAAACTCATTTTTTGTCTTATTTTTTTCCAGCTAATGCTGCACTTAAATTAGATCTTCTAGGTGAGTTATTCTTATTAGGCCTCAACAAGGATAACTTTAAATTTTTTTGATCTATTTATTTTTGTTTTATGCATATGAGTGTTTTGCCTACATGTATGTAACTGTACCCATGTGTAATGGTGAAAGAGGCCAGAAGAGGGTATCAGATCCCTTGGAATTGAAGTTATGGACATTTGTTAACCACTGTGTGGGTGCTGGGAACTGATCTTGGAAGAGCAGTCAGTACTCTTAACCCCTAAGCCATCTTTCCAGGCCCTAGTACAAAGGTAACTTTAACAAAGTAGTTTGTGTAAATTTATTTTACAGGAGTTCTTGATTATTTTCCTTTACAATTTTATAGTAAAAAAATATAACTTCATATGTTTCAGCTGGGTCTTTCAAACTCAAAAGTCACCATCTTAGGCCTTTCTGAACTTTGTCAATTTGTTCAACAGATCTGTGCCTCTATTTAACCCCCCAAATACTAGCACTTTTCTTGTTAACCACAAATGCTAATGTTAGAAGAAAACAAAGGTGACAGGGAATCCATATAAACTATTTTTTATACAAAGGAGAAGTTCATTATTTGGTTACAGGCTTTTAAAGTAAACCTTGAATTAGAAAAAGAAATGTAGCATCAATAAGTCTTGGAACTATTATCACTGATGTTGATGAGGTTGCTCATATGCGGGCACAGCCAAATTTTAGAAATGGCTTCTCATATAACTATTAAAGTATGTAAAAGGCTTTTTAAAATCTCTATATATTTGGAGCCATTCATTTGGGTACTTTTGTTTCATAATTCCTCTGTGTGCTTAATTCATTGCTAAATATAGCATTTCACCTGTCAAACAGTTGGAATTCAATTACAAAGTTAAATCCCATTTATTTTATTTTATTTTGATAGAAAACATTAATGCAATGATTATACAGTCACCAAGTTTGACTCAGTGGAAATCAATTACCTTTTATGTATGTCAGCTGCTTATTTGCACAGCAGAAAAAAATGATAGTCATTAAGGTATATGACAAACTTGAGAATTTGAGGAAAAAAATGAATTTACTCTTTTAATTTTACCTTAACCTTTTTGCTCTTTCTGACATAATACATTACTTCTATTTCTAACTAGGCACTTTGCCCCATTCCCCTAGAAATGACTCTAATGTCATTCCATCAGAACTGATTGATTATATTGTGTTTTCATTTTGGTTCGGTTAAAAAATTATTTTTAAAATTTTTTCTTTTGCTTATTGGTTACTTAGACATACCTCATTTAATTTTCAGAAATTTTCACAAAGATTTTTTCATAAAGTTTCAGTAAATAACAATAACTTACATTTCAGAATATTTTATTATTTTGTTGTTGTTTTATATTCTTTGATAATTTTTGGTTTGGGTTTTGTTTAACAAGGTCTCATTATGCAACCCCAGCTGGCTTGGAACTTACTATACAGACCAAGCCAGCCTCCAACTCACAGAAATCTGACTGCTTCTGTGTCCTGAATGCTGGGATTAAAGGTGCACACCACCATGCCTGGTAATTCTTTGATAATATTAATAAACTCTCTCTCTCTCTCTCTCTCTCTCTCTCTCTCTCTCTCTCTCGTCTTTCTATTCTCCTTTTACAAGATTTTACTGATATACCTTTTATCATTACTTCTAATATTTTATTTTACTTAGATGCTTTAATTTTACTGATAAGCAAATATCCATTATCATTTCTATCATCACATCTACCATGACTTCTAAAAATAGTTATTACTAGAGTTGCATATTATTAAAGTGTTAAAATAAAATTAATACTCTTTTCATCATTATCATTTATTTTTCCATAAATAACACTAGTACTTATTAGGACAATTTTTATACAATTTTTATACAATTTTTATATAATTGTTCATCTGGAATCATAGCTGCAAACCATTCTCCAGCATTTAATCTTTCTGTCTTTCTGACACTTTTCTTTCCTCTTCCTTTATCATTGCAGTAGAATTTTGTCTCTCGCTAATCATTCATATTCAAAAATATAAAGACCATTTTTAAAAATTATTTTATTTGTTGTTTTTATTTTATGTGTATGTGTGTAGTGCCTGCATGTAAGTAAATGCACCTGTGTCAGGCAATGCCCACGGAGGACGGAAGAGGCTGTCAGATCCCCTGGAACTGAAGTTACAGACAGTTGTTTGCTGCCATGTGGTTGCTGTGCTCGAATTCGAACCTGGGTCTTCTGCAAGAGCAGTCAGTGTTCGTAACGGCTAAGCCATTTCTTCAGCCCCAAAGACCCTTTTTAAACTGTAATTGAAATCTGTGACTTTTTAGCAAACAAATATTAAACTTAAAAAAATTAAACTTGCATCTTTATTCATTTATGAAAGGATTACTTACGAGTAATACGAAAAGCTGGTAACATTGTGGTAATCATTTAAATCAAACCTTATTTTTCTTAGCGATGTCATGATGGCATATGTACATTCATTTAAAAAGTCTTCACTTCTTTTCCAGTCATAATGGTGTACACTCAGGAGGTAGGTGGAGATAGGATAAGGAATTCAAAGACATCCTTAGTTACAGAGAGAGTTCAAGGCCAGCCAGTGCAACTTGAGACCCTGTCTCAAACAGAACAAAAGAAAACCTTTTAACTTATATGGAATATTAAAATATCAAGTACTGCTATTTCTACCACAATTGTTGTCCGAATATATTTGACTTTTTCTAATCTCAACAAAATTTCTTTCACATCATACTGTTGTTCAGATTTTACAATTAATTCACTAATAAGTTCGTATAAAAGTAGATTTATATCTTGAAGTTAGATACAGTAAGGCCTTGTATTAGTATTTTTCTGTTGGTGTGATAAGATACCATGACCAAGGCAACTCACAGAAGGAAGAACTTATTTTACTTATGATTCCAGAAGGATTAGAGGCCATAATGGTGTGTGGGGCATGGTGGCAGAGGTGGTTAGAAGAGGAAGCCTGCTTCACATCTTGAAGCAGGCAGGAAGCAGGGAGAGACTAGAAATTTGGCAATGCTTAAATACTCTTAAAGCTTGCCCCCAGAGACATACTTCCTCCAGCAAGGACTGCTGGGCAACAATTTTTAGCCTATTACAATTTTAATTGTCAGGTCCTGATATAATGTTGAGAAGTGTGTAATATTTGAACTCCTTATTTTGTCAGCTATGAAATATTTGAACTGAAGAAGGAAATTTGGGTGAATATAGCAACTCATAATTATTAGTAGTTTAGTGGTTACTTTAAAAAATATTCTAAATTCCAAGTTTACTTCTTTTCTGACCTTGATTGGAGAACTTGCTGCTGTTAAAGTTCATTCTATGTAAAATTGAACAAAAGAGCCAGGACAGACTAGAACAAAAGAGCCAGGACAGACTATCAGCTCCTGTCTGTTAGAAGCTTCTAATGTTTGCTGTTCTTTAAAAATTGTTTGAGAATTTCACACATGCATATGATGTGTTTTGGTCAAGTATATTTCCCGTTTCCTCCCTCCAATTCCTCTCCCAAGGCAGATCTTACTGAGGGAAGACTCTTCATAGGCATTCTGAGGAGAACTGGCTACCAATGTGACTTCAAACAATCCTTGTCATGAATGGGTGTCCTAGTCAGTCATTTACTATTGTGCCCAGAAAACAAAGAAAGCATCCTATTTGACGGTGTTCTCCCCTTTAGGCTTCAGCAAGGCAGAAAAGATGACTTGAGTTCCATGTACCTTCTCTGTCATCACACTGATGTCTGATTCTGTTTCTGTACCTTAGAAACTGTGTAACTTTAACAAGTTGCCTCACCTTATGTTTTGTTACTCTAATCCATAAATTGTGTGTCCTAGTTACTTTCTATTGCTGTGATAAAACACTCTGACCAAAACTAATTTGGGGAGGAAATCAATAGTGGCTGGGAGAAGTCAGGGCAGGAACTCATGTCCAGAACCCGTAGGCAGAAAGAAACTGAAGCAGAGACTACAGGGGAACGCTGCTGACTGCTTTGCTCTCTGGCCTGTGCTCAGCCTGCTTACTTACACAACCCAGGCCCACCTGCCCAGGGGTGGAACAAAATGGAGTGGGCTGGACCCTCCCACATCACTCAACAATCAAGAAAATGCCCCCACAGCATGCTGGTAGGCCAGTCTAACAGAGGAAATTCCCCAGCTGAGGTTCCCTCCTCCAAGGTGTGTCGAGTTGACAACTGAAGCTGCCCAGCACACTGTGTTCATAATGAGATTGTGGAAACCAACTTAAAGGGTAGTTTGGGTGTTAAGTGAATAATTCTTTGTAAGGAAGAACATTGCCTGACACAGAGCAAGCACTTGCTAAATATTTGTCATTCTTATTGTGGTTTGAATTAAAACACAAGCTAGTATTCTGTCCTGGCTTCCTTGCTAAAATTTACACAGAATAGACTTAGATTCAGTTAGGCATGGACATAGATATTCTAGACCTTGTAGTGTTTGGAAGAGCCAAGAAGTGGCATTCACAGAATTACTACCCTCAACTGTGTGACCAAGTAAAAGTAGCCTCTAGAAGGAGGACAGAATGTGCTCAATGTTTTACAATCAAGGTTCACAGAAATTACATGTTGGCTCTGGATCCAGGAGTTAGGAAATGACAAACAACCATGTTCTTCAGAAGCCTGGTCATATCTTACTTGAATTCACTGTTTTATTGGAATGATTTGGTAAGTTTTGGTGATAGTGAACTCTGGCTTGCTTTCTTGGGTACAGTGAGATGTAGCCAGGGGAGAAGGTGTATAGATTCCATGGACTTCTCAATAGGTTAAGGATTTGAGAAATGCCATAGGAGCTTTCTCTGAATTGCCGTTCTTGTGTTCTGTTTTCTTTTCTCTTCAAGGAATCACCACACAGACCTGTCATCAGTTCCTCCTCACTGACAGCCGTTGCTCTCACCAGACTGTCTCTACAGAAAGGACAGCAGCTTTCACACCCCACCCCCAGATTCCCAAGCAGGTCTTGAACTGTCAGTCTTTCTGTTTGAGTCTCCTCAAGTGCCAGGATTACAGGCATGTGCTCCTAAGCCAAACTAGCTTCCATAGTTTTGAGAAGTAAAGGTCTTTGAATACTATTAATTAATTTATCAATAATTTCTGTAAATATGATCATTCACTGGAGGAGAGAATAGTTGTAGAGGAAAACAGAAGATTTTTGTTTTATGTATTATTTGGCCAGTTATTTTTAATGTCTGATAACGTGTCATACGGATTTAAGGTCATTAAAGCAAAGAAGCCCAAGTTATATTGTGCTCTGCTGACACCTAGTGGAAAACTGAATATATCAGCGAATAGGCGACTGTGTGGTAGCATATCTGCTATTTACAAGTTTTGTTCTACATTTTATAAGAGAATAAAAGATTCTTTTCTCATCTTAAAAGGTAAGATAAGGAGAAACAGACAAGTGCCCAACGAACTGACATCACAATTATTGTCTGTGTTGGCACCTTACAGTTTTCAATCGTAGGCTAATTTTTTCTGTCTTTTGATTGATAACATAAATGTGTTCTACCCTAGAAACGGTGCTGAGAATGTTGGAGTCAACATATGTACAACAGATGTTTTCAGCCCCAAACCCGCCTCCACTTTTCCCCTCTGGGTTGGAACTTCTGTCTTCCTCATTTCCTTTTAGTCGTCATGGAAGTCCATCCGGGGTAATCTACTCTCTTCATTTCGTCAGCGGTTCTCTTTCCAGTGTCATCCACTTCAGCATTTTGACTTCTTATTGGGATTTAAACACGCTCTGCTTTCCTAAAGCATTAAAAATAAATACTGCTGTCAAAATAATAGGGACAAGAGAGAAGTCACCGTCGCTGACAGCTTTGGGCGATTAGGTCAAAGCTCGCTTCCCCTTCCTTTCTCCGTGGCCAGCAAAGAACACGTGAACACTTACAGTATCCAGAGATGCCTGGCTTGTGTACAGAGATTATGTAGCTAATAGGCGAGTGATAAATAAAAGAAGACTCACACTTATTTCTCTATTCTCTCAGTTCACAGTACCCAATAATATACTGCAGCCTGGGTTATGCCCAGTCTCTGTAAAACCTGCTCCTGTCCCAACATTTACCATTGACTTCTTCTTAGATAAATTAATGTATTTTGGTTCTGAACTTAATCACTGAGGAGTTGGGAATCTTAATCAATCTTTCATAATCTAGACAATTTCTTTCTCTGTTTTAATATAATTCTTACACGTGCAAAGCAAAAGTAATTATGGCATGTGAAAACTGTTACACTCCATTGAAGTTACACGTCAATGTATGTAAAGCTAAATAGACCAGATTATTTGACTTACCTTACAACAGGAATGTTCTCTATGCTCTTTTCATCTTTGAAACTATATTGCTAGCCTTTAGTAACTAGGTGGTATAATCATGCTTTAAAAATACAAACATTTTATTCTGAACAACTGTAAGAAACAACACAGACAGAGATGGTGGGTTCTTTATGTGTCTTCCCTAACGGTAGCATCTTATAAAACTACAGTAGCATAACCAAGTGCATAACCAGTACAGTATCACAACCAAGATGTTAACATTGATGAACTCTAGTGATACTCAATTTTGCTGCTTCTGCTTGTCCTGGGTATCTCTGTGTTGAAGCTTTATGCAAGGTTGTCGTATGCATAAATCTGTGTATCCACTGACACAGCCAAGATACAGAACAGTTTTATCACATCATGGTCCCTTCCTGCTGCACTCAGAGCCTTATCGGCCGCTCATCCTGAGCTCTTCCACCATCCTTGACCCTTCTACCAGTAAGTTCGTTTTCTGACTCTATATTTTTTGTCATTTCAAAATGAACTGATGCCTATAACCTTTGAAATTGATGTTTTCCCATTTAGTATATTTCCTGGAGATTTATAGAGATTGCTATGTATAAATACTTCATTCATGCTTGTTTCTAGTGGGCATTGCACAGTGTGGAAGTATTACAGTTTACATAACCAGCCCCTATTGAGAGGGTCTAGTTTTTTACTATTATGAATAATACTGCTTTGAACATTTGTGAATGGATTTAAAAAATATTTTTATTTTTTAAGTTTTATTTTAGGTGTATGAGTGTATTGCCTGCATATATGTAACTGTACCTGTGTCATTCAATGGCTGCAGAGATCAGAAGAGGGTGTTGGATTCTCCTGAAGCTGAAGTTACAGAGGGTTGTTAGCCACTATGTGGGTGCTGGGAACCGAGCCCAGGTTCTCTGCAAGAGTAGCCAGTGCTCTTAACCCCTGAGCCATCCCTCTAGCCCCTGCACACAGATTTTTACATGCACATATGTCTCCATTATCATAACTACCCAAGAGCACAATTTGTGTGTTGTATGTTTTTGCATAATTAAGCTTATGAAATATTCTTATTTTTCCAGGATATAACTACTTACATTCTCAGCAGCATATATAAATTGTGATTGTGCTACACCTTCACCAGTGTTTTTTTTTTTTTTTTTTTTTGCCATTGGCCATTCTGATAAAAGTGCAGCTGTTTCACTGTGGTTTCAATTTTCACTCCCCAGTGGCTGATGCTGAACATCTTTCCTGTAATTATTTGCCTTCTCTGTGTCTTTAACTACTGAAGCATCTACTCCATTATTCATGTTCTATCCGAAAACTGCTTTTATACAATTGAGTTTTTACAGTTAATTACATATTTTCAGTGCTAGTCTTTTCTCAGATGTGTGGTTTGGAACTATTTTCCTCCATGTGTATATAGCTTGTCTTTTCATCTTTACAGAATAAAGTATCTTTTGTCTATCGCAGAGCAAAAGTATTTAATAATGAAGAGGTCCAGCTTTCCAGCTTTTCCTGTGCACCATGCTTTTCAATGTTAGTCTGAAAACTCTGTACCCTTAAATTATGATCATCTCTTTGTTGTTTTGGATGTTTGTAGCTTGGGTTCATAATCTTCTGAACTTCTGATAACCTGCTTTGACCTTTGAGTGTCCAACTGCTCCAATGCTGATTTGAAAGTACTCATCCTCACTGCATTATTGTTCACACATTTGTAAAAATTGTTCACAATGTTATACACGCGTTACTCCAGTTCTCTTAAGTTGCTTTTAATGTTTTAAAAATATTTGTATTTATTATTTTTCTTTTATGTATGTGGATGTATTGCCTGCATGTATGTAAGTATGCCTGTGCCATTCAATGCCCGTAGAGGTCAGAAGAGGGTGTTGAATCCCCAGGAACTGGAGTTATAGATGGTTTCTAGCTACCATGTGGGTTCTGGGAACTGAACCCAGGTCCTGTGCAAGAGTAGTCAGTGCTCTTAACTGCTGAGCCATCTCTCCAGCCCCATTTTTCATCTTTTAAAGCATAGCTCTCCTCTTCTTCCATGTTCCCTGAGTCTGTTGCTAGATCTTATATTCTAGATATGACAGGGAAGTTACACCCAGGAAATCTCAAGGACATGGCTGCCTAATTAAGACCTACATAATGACAATACTAGTTGAATGCCAATGTGGATGGGGAAACTTTCATAGGATCCCACCTCTAGACGAAGAACTACAGATAATCAATGGCTTCTGAGTGAAGGAGAATCAGTTTTATCCAGGGATGATAAGTTATCCAATCTCAAGTCATTTCTAAACACATGTACACATGAACACTTAATGATGGTGTTCAAACATTATATATGTATATATATGTAACAATAATAATCAAAGAACAGGACAAAAATTAAAGAGAGTATGGGGCATGTGGAATGAATTGGAGGAGGAGGTATAGGAAGGAGTAGGAACGATGTAAGTAGTGTACTCACATGTGAAGTTCTCAAAAATAAATTAAAAAATAAAATAAACTACAGTTTCCTATGTCACCACTAGGCGGCAGGATTGGCCTGTTAAAGATTGTAAGCTATTATCTACTGATCTGTGAAGTTTTCATGTTCTCTAGGAAATGTACTTTATACTTAAAGCCTCTAAGTTGTTATAGTTATTAAATATGAACTCAATGAAATTACTGTACATATTTAACAATAGGAAGAAAGATACTGTATTCAGAACGCCTATTTAATTTCAGCGGTAACTTAAAAAGTGCAGCAGAAATTGAGCAGAGTATATAGCTACATGACAGTCCTGATCAGCCTATTCTCTAAAACTTTCCACTGCTTAGCCCAAGAGAAATAGAAGAGATTTATGAGTCTTTTATTCTAGAATAAGGTGCAAGCATTTCTTATGATTATATGTGTACATTTACAGTGTGGGTTTTTTTTTTCTTTTTTTTTTTTTTTTTTAATTTCTAAAACCTATCCCATTCAGTTTGAGGAATGTTTGATTTTGGAAGCAAGAAGATGAAGGATAGTGATTCTTTTAAATAAATAAAATGAGAGAGAATTTTTTGGGAAACATTTATGTTGGGCAGAACTCAGTGTGTATGTTTCTACTAAACATTTTCACTCAGCTCCCTAGGTTTTAGTGCTATTAGCTGCTGCTGTGTCAATCAATGAAGACGTGCACTGGAATGTGCTTTCAGTTTGTTTACCAAAAGAAGTGTGATACTGTCACTATCTATGGGTCTTGAGTGGCCGAGAGAGAAGCCTTTCTCCACTGGGTGAAACATCCTGTGTGCTTAATAGTCCATCGTACTGTCCTGTCATGTACCTGATGATCATCAGCCATCAGTTTTCCTTTGAAGCAACTAGTTATCTAGGGAACTTATCTAAAGTGGAATTGAGAGAGAAGAGTACTCTGACACAATTTCACATATTTTAGAGGGCTGTGATATATATATATATATATGAAACTATAACTATAATTTTTAATTATACATATAATAATTATAATTTTTCAGATGACCAGTTTTAGTTCACCAAGGAAGAATAAAATTTTTTGGTTATCTAAGTATTTCTTAGTTTTTCTAGAGAGATCAAGTTACTAGTTTAGGATTGCTAGGACACACTTATTCATGTGCTTGGTCATCACCGAGTCAGTGAAAGACCAGTGTGCTCATGTGGTACAGTGGAAAGCTTTGGCTTAAGACTGGTTCAAGAGCTAGAATTTTTATTTCAACTGCTGTGTCTCTTTTTCATTCTTCTATGTTTCAAGCGCTATGATAAGCCTTTTATGGACATAGTTTGTGTCATCTCACTACACTGCAGCTAATAAGACCCTCATTTTATAGAATATGAAGCCTAGTCACTGGCCTAGGACAACAGAGTGGCTAAACAGTAGATGGGTGTTTGAATACAAGCTGCATTTGGAAGCCTTCTTTTCCTCAATCCATTAGCTCCATATTTCTCACCTGTAAAATGGAGAGGTTAGAGAATTTATTTTATAAACCCCTCTAATTCTAAAGCTTTTCTGCTTTTAACACAAGGGAAAAATTTCAAGTCTTGCTGAGGATGCTCTAGTTAACTGAGGTTGACGGAAGCAGAAGCACGAGAAAGGCCTATCCTTCTGAAATGCCCAGATAAAAATCACAGGTGTGCATACTTGTGTGATAATACCTCTGTACAATCTTTGATGGTGTTTGATATTCCTAGGACAAAGATATAACTTTTTTCCTCTATGGCTATTATTGTAAAGACATATTCATGGTAGAAAATGAGAGGTGAACCATTTCTACAGCACTACATGGAAGAGAATATTTCAATGGTAATGGTGAGAAGAAAAACCAGGAAAAGAAAATTAAGGTGTTCCTATCGTAATGCCCCTCTCAACCCAAAATTATAGAGTGATTGCAAACATACACAAGGACTCTCATTCCAAGAGGTAGCTTTTAATTTAAAAAAATATTATGTTCCTTGATCCATTCTATAATCTGAGCAACAGATACAAGCAAATACTCATGACGTTTCTGTGTGAAGCTCTTTATAGTTTGCAGGGATCATTTCATGAATCACATTCTTACTTATTTTCATTTCATCAAGCAACCAAATCTTATTTCTCTCATGGACAAGTCTAATGTCTCAAATTCATATACTATTAATAGAAATAATAAACCCTAACTCACTTCCATAAAGTAGTATAGAAGGAAGGAAAAAACTCAACTGCTTTATATATGTAAATACACACATACACTTTGTGTTTAAAGATACTGCACATACATATACAGTGAATCACTAATGAGAGAGTAGGACCAGGAGCTTTTCAGCCAGTAGATGGGGAACTTGCTTTGCAAAATAATATATAAAGATGGGAACTAGAGCCAACTAAACTTTCTTACCTGGGGCAAAATTTGTTCATTTTGGTTACATATTAAACTCTTCTGTTTTAGTGGTCAACATGGTTCATTTTCAAGAGAGTGCATAATGTGTACAATAACTAAAGTTGAAATTAATATTCAGAAACAAGCCATCCTCTGTTTAGAACTAAAGTCCATTCGGTTGTACGCATTAGAAGAAGAAGCTGATCCAAGGAGATAAAGCCATTTGTTATACTGGAATAGCTGAAATGGTGAAAAATTAACAGCCCAGGAATAGAAGGACGGGTTCAAAGTCTGGTGAGACAACTTTGTCTTCTCATTAACTGTGAAGGAATGCACAGATCAAATTATCTCAGTGGCACCTGGACTAACATTATTGTGGATTTTCTTTTCATTTTCTTTTTGTTTCTTCCCCACGCCCCTGGGAACATGAAAAAATGGCACTCAAGCCCTTAATGTTCAGCTTTTAAGCAAACTTAACCAGAATTTGTGATCAGTAATCAGCATGGATGGAATTTAGCATCTCGTCAAAATCAGAGGAATGTTAATGTGACAACAGTGTCGTGATGGCAGATGTTTGGAAATTAATTGAAATTATGCCCACCAGTGCCAAAGCCTTGGTATACCATGGAGACGACTCTTGGAAGACCCGATTCTGCTCCTCTTAGTCAAGTGTTTATCTTGAGAGTCTACACTGGCAACTCATTCATACAGGAAAAGAGGAAGAATCTCTGAATAAACGGGCAGAATTATGGGGTTTTCATGCCAGGGAGATGCTGCATGTTTTGGGAAGTTGTTCCAGTGTTATTGTCCAAGAATGGAAAAGTAACTCTTGCCAAGATAATTCAATGCTCTGCAAGCATAACACCATATGTATATACCACAAAGTAGCTTAAGAGTCTCAACTATCCCAGTAGTTTTGTGTTGATCACCATGATTATCTCTTCAGTAAATGCCACCAAATAGCCTCAGAATGAAATAACGTCTTAAAAGTTTTAGTTATTTTAAATGATGTTTCGTTATGTCTCTTTGTGAAGATTTTATAATGTGATCTGTATTTTAGTATATGCTGCTTCTGTGATAATATTTTGCACTATTTTCTATTAAGAATACAACCACTTTGTGCAGATGTAATAAAGTAGGCAAAAGCACAAATACATTAGGAAAAATGTTTCCCAAATGCCTGAGTTCAGTAAGAGGCTAGTATTTAGTATTTTGTTGTTGGATTAGCAAAAGATTCCATGATTATTACTTATCCGAGTCATCTGGATCTTTTTCATTTTCTGTTAATACAGACATTTCAGAAAGAACCAGAAAGATTACACTTTATTAGAATTTTCTCAGGGTATTCAGGTTTGTAACCTGCTCATTTTGAACACTGTGGACTTGAGTGGAGACCTCACCTTCATTATCATGATATGGCCCAACACAGGAAATTCATGAATAGGCTCAATGAGTGGATAAGTTGGGATACCCTTAGATGTCATAGTAAACAATATTGCATCCGCTGTACAAAAGCTTATATTTTCCTTCTTCATTTTCATATTGTTAAATCTGTAGTGCCTTATATACAACCTACAGTACAGAAAATGCTAAGAACTCAGTTAATAAGTAAACATTCAGAATGCCTGAAAACACAAATGTTCATACCATGATATGAACAATGTAAAATTCAAAATTAAACTTTACTTTTTCAAGAACTCATATTTGTCAACTGATAGGCATGGTTTTCAGCCTATTAAGCCCTCTCCCTTCTAATAGATTCATCCTCAGTAAAATTCTTCCAAATATTGAATTTCTTTGCTTATTGTTGAAGTTTTAGTTTTACTATTTTTATTTGTGTGTGTGTGTGTGTGTGTGTGTGTGTGTGTGTGTGCAGGTGTGTCTGTCTGTGTGTGTCTCTGTGTGAGTCAATGTCACAAGTGTGCTATTGCCCATGGAGACCAGAAGAGGGCATCAGATCACTTGGAGCTGAAGGAACAGGAAGTTGTGAGTCTGAGAATTGACCTGGGTCCTCTGGAAGAGCAGAAAATATGCTTAACTGTTGATCCATCTCTCCAGCCTCTGTGTGTGTGTGTGTGTGTGTGTGTGTGTGTGTGTCTGTCTGTCTGTCTGTCTGCCTGTCTGTCTGTCTCTGATTTATTTTAGAATGGGTTTCATTATTTAATTCATTGGTCTCAACCTCTGACTCATAAAGTAGCCCAGACTAGCCTCAGGTTTGTGATCCTTCTGCCTCAGCCTCCTTAGTGCTGAAATTATGGATATGTGCCACTCTATTCACCTTTAAGGGTGTTTTTTTTTTTTTTTTTTTTTTTTGAGACAGGGTCTCTGTAGTTCCAGCTGACCTAGAACTTACTATGTAGGTCAGGCTGGCCTCATTCTTACAGAGATCAGCCTGCCTCTGCCTCCCAAGTGTTAGGATTAAAGGCATGGTCTTTCAATGAGAACATTTGACAGACCTTGGAATTTTGGAGTATCAAAACAGTGTTAGCAATTCAAGAAGCATAATTGTGAAAGTGTATCTCAACCTTCATATAATTCATATGCACTCTTAATTTTCTGTTAAGAACAGGCTCAAATGGGACAATGGAATTAATACCTTGCTATGTTTGCATGTGGTCAGTTTTTTCTCTCATACAATGCTTTCTGTAATTTAGTGAGATGACTGATGGCTCAAGTGTAAAAAAGTAGGCTGCAAGCATGACATTTTGTGACTCTCTGAGCCACACACTTCATGACTCACACAATCTTTATTCCACTTATTAGTTTATTTTGTACTTTATTGTTAAAAATTAAGCTAAGGAATGAAGAAACATAATTCCACATGAAAGAAATTAAGAAGTTCCAAAAAAACTCAATTTGGGAACAAATGCCAAGTGTGTAAGTACTGCATAAAATCTTTTCTTAACCACAAGGAATATAAAACTAAAGGCTATTCCATTCAGCAGATATTTGTACTGCTTCTCATGGTGTGAACGAAGAAGAGGCTCCACATATATCTGGAGAGAACCTGATGTGAAGAGTGATTTGTAAATACTGAGACTTGGATTTTACAGAGTGGAAAGGAAATCATGACACATAGTGTTTAAAGGTCAATGAGAAAATGTCAAGACAGGTTGAACAGCTCTGCCTCATTTTGCGTGTGTGTTGAAGGCTTTGTTGAATAATCACTCTGGGATTGCACAGAGGTAGGTTGTAATTCACTGCTCCCCAACCCCAATTTCTCCTCCCATAAAACCCTCTGCCACATTTTCAGGCTTCATATTCTTGCACAGCATATGCTGTTCCTTAGTATTTGGTATAATTGATACATTCCCTGAAATCATGCCCATGTTACATAGGTGTTTAATTGCTTAAGCTTTAATCTTTAAATAACTGATTGACTCATTCCCCCAGGCCTCCTCAGGTGTCATTTCTGGTGTTTCCCTGCCTTACTCTGGTTGAGTTACAATGCCCTCAGTGGGTTGCTTTGCCTCTTCAGACTTTTATAGCAGTGGTTATCAGTTTTGCCTGTACATTGGAATCAGGTAAGGATTTTTGTCTCCATATCCAGAGATTCTGTATTAATTATGATTAGGGGATTAGTGACTTTTTGTCTGAATTTTAGAGGTTTTAAAAGCTGCCAAGGTGATTCGAATGTACAATTAACATTGAGAACCACCTTCCATGACTTCATCTTACTGAAAATTTCTAGGTTTGTGTTTAAAATTTCCCTGTTGAGAATTAAGAAATATTTATTCGACTTTCCTTGGATTCCAGCACAGAATTAGTTCCCAACAACAAATATATGCCCCAAAATGTAAACAACATTGAGTGAGTTAATGGGGAGAATCTAGAAAGCACAAGATTTAAGAAAGTCATCAGTATCCTCTTAAGTGGTGGAATATGACCAGAAAGAGAGAACTAGTTGGTAAGAGTCATAAGGTAGAGACAGATGACTTCTTGAATTATAACATGGTTTACAAGTTTATATGCAGCAGGCAAGTGAGAAAGAAAGCAGTGAAAATGGAATGCCTCTAGGAAGGTATAGATATTGTATAGACTGTAGAAAGTAGGAGGAAAATATGAACTCCTTAGCATTCAAATTCTCAGCAAATGCTGAGCATGGCCATTTAATGACATCTATTTTGAAGGATAAAGTTCCCTGTCATGACATTAACCCAAGGCAATGCAGCTTTTCAAAAAGGAAGAGGCAGCTTCACCATTGACGTTTTCAAGTACGGAACATACAAAAAACAGAAAGAAATCCCAATACTTGTGAAACTGAAATGCAAGCAAGCATGAATTGAACATATATGGAATGGAATCCTTAAAAAGTAATGTGCGAGACGTTTTTGTTTTGTAAAGGTTTTTATTTTCTCTTCATTTTTTCATTTCCCCAGTATTCTTTCATTTATAGAGTCCTCTGAGACAATTTGAAGAGATCTAGAGGAAAGATTTAACTGAAAATTGAGGAAGAAAACGGAAATTTAAGTAATAATCTTCCCTCCTTCAGACATTCGCACATGTAACAGATTTCTATGCCTCACTGTAAACATTCCGCTGCATCTTTTTGTCCACTTGCTAGAGGGAGTTCGAGGATCTGCTTTTAACAAGAAAGATAAATGCACCAAATGTCATCAACCCTCGGGGGGATCAGAGATGGTAAAACAAGTGGTTTAATGTCCTGATTTCCTTTTTCTAATGCATGCACGGAGATGTTTTCAACCAGTCTCTGAAACCACACAGCCGAGTCTGCCCTCTGCCTGAACTAGAAAACATTTGCCACAATGAATCAAGCAGATAAATAATCACACTCTCATTTTAGCTGCACGAATGGCTTGAAAAAAATGTCAATAGATGAAGACGCATTTAACTGTGTTAGTAAGGACTCTATGTGCACAGTGCCACCATGATGTTTACATAGAATTCTTAGTATTTCCAAGCTGGTTTCTGTTAAGCAGTAAAATATGTAGCACTTTGATGCCATGCCTTTTCATAGGTTACCTTCAACAGAGTACATCAGACTATTATTGAGGACTAATGGGCTTTGAAGCACTGTAGTTAGAGTGGCTTTCAGGGTCTTCATACTGATACATTTAGGAGTGAGATGTACTTGAAAATGAGGTAGATTGACCACCATGGATGACATTGAATTTGACAAAAGGATGATAGAAAGCAATGACTGAAAATAAGAATTAAAAGAAAAAAGAAAGAAGGGAGGAAAAGAAAAGAATCTATAGGTTTTGCTCCCATTCAATTCAACTGGAGAAATTTTCAATAAGCATTGAAAGACGGTTGTAGCCTCTTGATAGGTTAAGAAAAGAAATAACCAGTGCTAAAAAGTGATTAACTTCATAACACAACATTTCAGTTGTAGGTAGCGTATATCATGCATTTCTGTCATCTTTGTCTTGACTACCTCGCATGGATGGTTTGGAATTGGTGGGAGGTGTGTGTCACTGGAGATAAGCCTGAAACATGGGACTAGGAAAGTGCTGTTTAACCCAGAAGTCATCTCTTACTGATTATTGTGTTTAAAATGGGGAGGCTAGGTCATGCCTGATTCTCAGGTTTATGCTTTGTGAAAACACTGGAAAACTTTATTTAAAGAAAGTGTTTCTGACAGCTATTGGATAAATGGATTTGAGAAGTAGATACAGAGATATGAGTCAGAGGAATGATGCAGTGATCCATATTAAGAAGGACAGGATATGTTTTCTGGATTTTCTCAAAGAGGAATGTTCTAAACAAAGTAATTATAGCTAAGATATATAGGCATCTTTCTTTTATATTATAGTAAATGGAGTATATTTTGAATGTATTTAATGTATTATATAATATATCGAATTATACTCAGTTGGGACATATTTATATGTGCACTTACCCCTGTATATGTATACCTATCCATCCATCTTCTAACTATCTATGTGTGTTTATAATTTATTGATATATAAAATATTTAAATATCTGGATATGGAAAAATATGAGGCAGGTACACTTATAAGTAATTTTACAGTAATTACTTTTTCTAGTGATTTAGTAACATGAATGTCACTTCACAAGTTAAAACATTTCAATATATCCCGACTGTTACTGTCTGACCCATTTACATAAATGTTACTGTTAGCACATTGCATCTTCATTTATATCCCAATAAATCCACATGCCATAGTATAGCATGCTTTGTTCTTCTTAAGTTTATATTAACTCATGAGGAAGTCTTATGCTTTCCATTTCCCAATATAAACTCTGGCTGATGGGGGTACCCATATTTGCTGAAAATCACTTGCTTTCCTGTGTATAGAGACGCTTTGCTCAGACACTCATTTCTCTCTGCTAAGAGTTCTTTCTCCATCTTCAATAATTTTGACTTTTTTTCTATTTTACTAAAGTCATTTTTTGCATTTAATTGTCTATTCACTCAAGAAAATCCTTCACAATTCTATATTTGTTATTAAAAACTCTAAAATACTACAGTAAATTTATTTATGCACACATATATGTGAAACCTTTAAAATTTTTTACTTTACCTTTAAATTTTTAGGAGTCAGAAGCAGATGATGGAACCCTGGAACTGAAGTTATCAGTGCTTCTTGGCTGCCATGTGGGCACTAGAAAATGAACTCAGATCTTCTGCAAGAGCTACCAGTGGTCTTAACCACTAAGCCATCTCTCTACCCCTGCCCAGAAGAGCTTCTGACTTAATAACTTAAAAGCCAAAAGAAAACAAAGAAAAGGCATTGAAGTCCAATTGTGTCCCCCAAACTGTAGTTTACATTTAAATTATTTATTTACGAGTTTATTTTAGGAGTTTCTTTTAACTTTTTAGACTTACTTATTTTTGATTGTGTGTGTGTGTGTGTGTGTGTGTGTGTGTGTGTGTGTGTGTGTATCAATGTCTATTGAGCAAATATCTATGCTGAATTTTAGAACTGTTCTAGTTTGTTTCTCCATTGCTGTGACAAAATACTCTGACAAATACCAACTTGAGGAGGAAAGGCTTTATTCAGCTTACAGCTCCCTGGTCACAGTTCATCAAGGAGCCCAAGGTAGGAACTCAGGGCAGGAACCTGGAAGCAGGAGCTGGAGCACAGGCCATGGAGGAATGCTGCTAGCTAGCTTGCTCCTCTGGTCCATGCTCAGCCTGCTTTCTTACACAACACAGGCCCACCTGCCCAGGGGTGGCACCATCCACAGTGGGCTGGGCCCTCCCACAGCCCTCAAAAATCAAGAAAATACCCCACAGACATGGCCACAGTCTATTCCAATGGAAACAATTCTCCAACTGAGGCTCCCTCTACCCAGGTGTGTCAAGTTGACACTAACGCTATCCAGCACAATTGACTCCTTGTCAACTTGACACACAAACACATCACTGTTAAACCATTACCTTTCCATTTCTTGTCCCCAAGATTTGATGTTAACAATATCACAACACAAGACCATACAACCTTATAAGTCTGACAGTTCTTAAAAAATCCAAATACTTAAAAGTACATAGTCTCTTTTCAAAAGTCTCTTAACTGTGGGCTCCTGTAAAATCCAAAACCAGTACTGTCTTATACAAAAAGGAAGAGGAACTAAATTCCTAGTGAAAAGCATCATTATTTGAAGAAAAAAATATGTTGATGTTGTCTGTCCTTCCATTAAAAGACAAATGTTGTCTTTGTTACTTCTTTTTTTTTATTGCAGTACAGCATCAAATCACATGGGATCATTGTAAATAGTCACATATGTACCCTATACATGATAGTCATTACAATGTTCAGATCCTGAAATTTTCTAATTGTGTGTGTAGCTGCTGGGTCCATGCCCTATTTCCTTAGCATTATTCTTTTATAGTGCAAGTAACATTTGGGTATCTGCTTTGAACGCTTCATTTTGCTTGGTGTTAGAAACACTTAAAATTTAAAGAATCACTTTTTCTTCTCTTTGATTTTCAACTCTTTGAATTTTAGTTATATGTTTATTTATATTATCACCATCCCCTGATGAATTTTTTAATAGTTGGGTACAGGAATTATCTCTCTTTTTAAAAAAATTATTATTTTTATTTTATGTGTATGAGTGTGTTGCCTGCATGTAGGTAAGTGCACCTGTGTCGTGCAGTGCCCAAGGAGGACAGAAGAGGTGGTCGGATCCCCTGGAACTGGAATAACAGACAGTTGTTAGCTGCCATGTGGATGCTGGGATTCAAACCTGGGTCTTCTGCAAAAACAATCAGTGTTCTTAACCGCTGAGCCGTCTCTCCAGCCCCCAAGAATTATCTCTTAAAAATACTTTGTCTCCTAACATCTTTGACGGTTCTTTACATCTAAAAAATTCTTTATTGTGTGTTTGTTGAATTGAATTGAACAGATTTGACTTCCGTTTTAAAAGGGTGTTAAAAGGTGTGTGTTGGGAGTATATGGTGCATGTCTGAAAGTTAAAGACAACTCCTGGTGTTGGTCCTGACCTTCCACCTTGCTTGAGATAAGGTCTTCTATTGTTCACTACTACATACACCAGACTAGCTGGCTCCAGAGGTTCTGAGAATTCTGTCTCCACCTTCCATCTTGCTACAGGAATACTTGGATTACAAATGTGTTTTACCATGCCCAGCTTTATGTGGGTTCTGAGGAGCCAAATTCATGCCCTCACACTTGTGTGGCAAGTTTTTTGATCACTGAACCATCTCCCTAGCCTCTGAATGAAATGTTTATAGTAAAGAAACACCCTCATATCTACCAAAATATCTTTAGGTCATGTATTATCAATGCATCTGTAGATAGCTTCAGTGATAGAATTTAATTTTTTCCTCTTTATATTAAAGCTAAAACTTCTGTGTGATTATTTTTCTTTCATGCTGAATGGTGTGCTTATTTTTTCAAGAAATAATACCCTCTAATATTTGGTCAACCCAGTAACCTGGTTTATTGGAACTTGTTACATTCTGTATTCATATTTTTATAAAGCAATCATCACCACGACGCTTTTCTTAGTTGACTACTTTAGAGATGCTTGGTCACCTCATATGTGATACTAAAGTGTTCTTTGTAATATAAAAATTATACTTCAAATCAGTTTCCAGCTGTTTTATTTTTTGTTCATGGTCACATAAGGGAAAGTGAATAAAACTGAATCAATTATGAAATCATGTGTCACTCTACTGGTGATGAAAAATAGGCTAGACAAGAATGTCATCAACTTCCCTAAGTATAGGCATTCCATCAACCTTAGAAATGGAGTATTTCTAGGCAGCCAGACTTACATAATGGCTGCCAGGTGTGCACAGAAAATTTGGTACTCCCTCGGGGCCCTAGTAACAATCCATCAAGGGTTAAGCTGGCGTACCTTTCAACACTCGTAGATCATCTGACAACATCCTCAGTCTGTACCCTGTCCAGGTGGGCAGTCACTGTACTCCAGTTTTACTTGCACACAGGAAGCCACAGATGGACATGCAGAGTTTTGCATACTCATCAAATCTTCCAATTACTTTATTCTGAAAGGATAAGTGAAAGCTTATATCAGGAATAAAATAAAGTTATATTATACTGAGAAAAAGACTAAAGATACTTAAATCAATGCAACACAGAAACTTTCCAATATGAAGGCACTGGAAATATATGTCTGAGCTATCTAAACATTAAGATAAATTTCCTTATTTATGTGCGTCTTTGGAAGCCAGAATACTTCTATATTTTTTGTTTGTTATTAAAGGAACAAAAGAAGGATTTAAGTTGTCAACACAATTTGATAGGAATGGAATTTGTGATTCTGTAATAGATATAAATGCATTAATTAAATAACAATTAGAAAAAAATTCTTTAGAAATACTTATTCTCATGTATAGACATAAGATTTGTTAGCGGCTTATAGCAGCATTTGAATTCTGCATCAATTTTATTTAATCAATCTGTTTTGTAATCCTTTCTTGCATGGTTTAGATATGACCTAAAAATGCGAACTTAAGTAGAAACCATGTATCGCAATGCCAGATTTTTGGAAACATATTGTTAACAAACCCATGATGAAAATATATAAACCACAAACCATGAATATACATTGCTATACTCTATAATATGTGTTATTATATTTCAATTTTTTGAGAATTTCATACATGAGTACTGGATTTATACTATTTGACCCATCCTTCTCCCCCTCCAACTCCTCCCACATTCCTCCCTGCATTTCAATTTCCTGACCTCTTCTTTATATATAAAATACCCAACAAGTCCATTTAGTGGTGCTAGTGTGAACTTGTATCTACAGCTGATCACTTAGGGTTGATTAACCTATCAGGGAGCTCCTCACTGGAGAAAACTGATTCTCTGTCTCTCAGCAGACATTGATTGCCTATAGCTCTTCATTTAGAAGTACAACCTTTTGAAATTTCCCCCATCCATGTTTACATGTCAACTATTTTTAATTCTTCCAACACTTTTTGAAATTGGTACTGTTTTAAAATCCTTATTTTTACAGATTAAAGAACTGAGGTTCACAGGCAATTGAGCAATTGTACAGGTGAGTAAAAGTACAATTTGAACCCAAGCTGTGGTGGTTAGTTTTAATTGTCAACTTGACACAATCTAGAATCACCTGGGTACACAGTCTCAATGAGAGATTGTCTAGATCCAGTTGGCCTGTGGGTTTGTCAGTGAAGGATTATGTTGATTATGTTAGTTGAGGTGAAAAACCTGCTTGCTGTGGGTGGCAGCATTCCTTAGGCAGGGGATACTTAACTTTATGCCTGGAGAAAACAAGCTGAGCCCCACCATGCATAAGTTAAGTCGTTGCCCTCTGCTCTTGACTGCAAGTGGTGTGACCAGCTGCTTCAAGCTCCCCCCACCTTGACTTCCCCACAGTGATGGACTATAACATGGCATTCTGAGCCAAATCAAGCCGTTCTCCCCAAGTTGCTTTTGTCAAAGTATTCTAGTTGCATTTCTGTTGCTGTGATAAAACACTCTGAAAAAAAGCAACTTAGGAGAGGAAGTAATTTATTAGGTTTAAAATTCCAGCTCATAGTTCATCACTGAAGGAAGTAAAGGCAGAAAAGGAATGCAGAACTGCTTACTAGTTCATACAGTATTACTTCAACCAGGAACTCATTTCAAAGCCGAAAGAAATACAGCAGGAACCAAGGAGAATGCTGCTTGCTCTCTGCCTTACAGCATGGCTTGTATTCTGCTAGCATTTATATATTCTTCAGGCAACACCCGCAGTGTGCTGAGCCTTCTAACACTTAATGCTCAAGACAATCCCCACAGACATTCCCACATTCCAGTCTGATCTAGGCAACTCTTCTGTTGAGGTTGCACTTTCAGATGACTCTAGGCTGTGTCAAATTATAAAGTCAGACACAAGGTATTTTATCACAGAAGCAGGAAAGGAAACAAAGACATAAGCCATGCAAGCCCAGAAACTATTCTGTATCTTCAAAATATATTTTTTCCTTGCAACTAATTTACAAGATAATTTCACTCTTCATGTAGGGACACAGGAACTGACTGCAAAGCCTTTCAAGTGTTCATAGATTGCCTGACTACTCCCTTTCCTTGGAGGTTTCATATCTATACTAAATTAATAATATTTGGCACCTATAATTAGAAGCCACTATTTTTCTTTTTCATTTCATTTATTCATTTAAAAAATACTGCATTTCACAGGTGCTGGAGAAGAAGTGCTGAAGAAAACACAGCTTACCTTTCATGGTATCCCAGGGGAAGAAAAGTACAGCATTAACATAGATAAGCATTATATAGAGAAGATCTTTGGGAGAGCCTAACACTGAACCACATTTAAAGTAAAAGCTCTGGGGACTGGAGAGATGGCTTAGTAACTAAGAGCACTGGCTGATCTTGCAGAAGACTCAGGTTCAGTTCCCAGCATACATATGGTGGCTAACAACTGTCTATAACTCCAGTTCGAGGGGGTCTGATGGCATCCAGCCTCTGAAAGCATTACACAACTCAGATTCACTTACATATATGCAGGTAAAACACTCATGCACATAAAAATAAAAATCATTAATTAAGAACGTTTACTCTTTCTTTAAAATTGTGATAATTCTATCAATCTACAAAATAAAAATGTATGCATAATACAAAGCTGCATTTGGAGAATTCAAAGTCAATAACCCTTTAGAGGTTTGGACACAGTGACTCATGAAGTCTTTTTTAGCTTTAATTTTCTGGCTTTTTAATTGTCTTTAGTTTTTATTGAAAGCCTTACTGAAGGAACTAAGAAATAGTGATTCTGTCCTGAAGGAAGGGTTTCTAAACTTTCCGGATTGGGGTTCTTGTTTTGAAACTTGTAATTCTTCTGCAGACAAATATGTTAACACACTGAAAATTTCCTAGGTTTCAGGAAGAACCTGCCTCTTTGTTCTGGACTGTATAGTTATTTAAGCAGCATAGATTTAGAACATCTACTCTTTGTTAATATTTTATTTATTTTTTAATTTTGTTTATGGGTGTATTGCCTGCATGTATGTAAGTGCACCTGTATTGTGCAATGCCCATGGAGGTCAGAAGAGGGGATTAGATCCCTTGGAAATGGAGTTACAGACAGTTACTCACTACCATGTAGGTTCTGGGAAGCAAACCCAGGTTCTCTGCAAGAACAATCGGTGTTCTGAACTGATGAACCACTTCTCCAGTCCCTCTACTCTGTTTCTTTTAACAAAAGTTTGGTTATTTATTTGCATTAACAATGACTGTAAAATCCACAGAGGCATAATTTTTCATTTGAATTATCTGTCTACTTTCCTTTTACACAGAGGAAATGAGCTGGCCTTGAATAAGAAGTTGGTTGACAGACATTACTGCTTTTTTTTCTCTCTCCTTTAAGTTTGATTCAGAAGTTAATTTTAGTGGTTCTTCTCTCTTCACTGGTTAGCAGATCTTTTACAAAGTAAATTATAAATACGGGGAATATAAGAAGCTACATTACAGTTCTCCAAATGGATTTCCATTCTTCATCTTTCATTTGGATGTTAAGGAAGCAAAATATTTATGTCAAAGTAGAACTCTTGATAAAGCTTTTAGGACTTTGCTTAATGCACTGCAGCCCCCTAGGTTTGGCTCCATCCCCTGGAGCTGAAAATAGCTAACACATGACTTTCTAGCCCCACTTGAGTTTTATTGTATTTCTGTTCTTGTTGGCAGGCATGATATAGGGAAATGACATCATATCTATTAAGTCTTCACTCATTAAGCAACTTTTTAAGTTTTTCTTAGTCAGAGATAATTTTCTTTCATTTTTATCTACTACTTGGACACCGTAAATTTAAAAAGCCACAAATTAACATCCTTTCAAAAATTGCAAATAGTAAAAAAGGCAAAAAATATCCAGTAGAAGTGTTTAAAGAGGAATACATATGTATGCGTTTGAACAGGATTGGGTTTTGGTGCATCTGCACATGGCCTCTGAATGTTTTCTAATATTAGGAGACTAAGAATCCAGAGGTATCTTCTAGACTAGAACTTATATTGAGGCTTCCCTGTTTTCTGGAAGAATTCTGAAGATAAATTTTTAGATGTAGTACCTTCCTGGATATAAAGAGACATCTTTACCTTTCATGGTGTTGGATAGAGAGAGATTTAGGGGAATATAATTTCTTTGGTTCACTGGAGAACCCATGAACAGAACATTTGCTGTAGGACAGAGTAGAAATTTTGAGAAAATAAGAGTGTGTGTGTGTGTGTGTGTGTTTGTGATGTCTTCATGGTCTACTTTTTCCTTGATCAAAATGTAATGATCTTCTTTATCTCTTTGGATTAGTTTTAACTTGAAGTCTATTTTGTTAGATAT
>NW_008333659.1:790135-856075 GCF_000622305.1 Nannospalax galili
GTGTGTCTGTCTAGTCCTTGTCTAAATACATTTTATAGAATTATGATGAAACCTTTAAAATTCAAGAGGCATTCATTCAAATAAACTTTGGATGAAATTATTATAAAGGTCCGAAGGAGTCATATGATGAAGAAATAAGCCTCTATCCTCAAAGTATTTACAATATACAGAGTGAAAGAAAAGTTATGCATGCATAATTCTAACAGAATGCAAGACCAAATTTCAAAAGCTAAAACACAGAAATTTGCCTCAAACCATAGCCACAGATGTGACCCAGAATGAGGAGTTCCTCCAAGAACTTTTACTGCACTCTAATCATCTACTCCCTTTGTGGCCTTTTAAGGCCCACATGGTTTGGCTAACATTTTCAGGCTTCCATTTATTTTTCTTTTTCCCCTCAAACAGATATCTGATTTTTATGGTCCAGAGACTCATCTATGATAGCCATACTTTGAGTCTGAATGAGTGAGTTTATTAAATATATAGCAAGTCAAAGTAAAAGATCAAATACCAAGTGAGAGATAGTTGCATAGATGACAGCAAATCATCTTTAAATTGGATACTCAAAACATCCAGCAAAAAATTGAATAAGGAATGCCCTTTAAGGCATCCAGCTGTAGTTTCCAATAGAGAGGATCCTGTGCTTAGCAGAATGTCCTCTCTGGTGAGGTTGCTAAATAAAAGAACAATTAACAGCAGGATGGTAACATCACCAAATCAGGGGCTTATGAGCATCCAGCAGAAATGGACAGAAGATCCTTTAAAGAGGCCAGCTGGAAGGTACCCAGAGTTCCCATTACCAGAGTTCCCAGAAGCCAGCTGGGGAAGTTGAGGAAATCAGTTGGAGCTCTTCATTGAGCTTTGTCTTCATGGATAAGCTTCCTACAGGTGAACTTCGTTTTTGTTTTCCCGGATGCAGGTACTTTTTATATAGTGAGATAAACAATAGTAACCTCTATTGAAAGTGAGCTGCCTTCTAACTGTTGTCAAAATACAATGTTTTTACTCAAATTTTTTGCTGTTTTTTTCCCTCCCTGTCATAAAGTTAGGGGTCCCAGCACATCTCCAGACAAGATGTCTTGGAAGACACTTGACATGCTTGAGTCTGAAGGGGGGGAGGGGCAGCCCTGCTTCCAAGGCCAGCTTCTCAGTGAGTTCAAACAGCACATGACAATTTACCAATATAATGTACATTACACTAACTTATACTTCAGTGGTCCTTAAGAATTTTAATTCTGTATATAATGACAGTTCAAAATTCTTGAAGTGAAATTTATCTTCTTAGATTTTCAGACACTCCTTGATCATAATTTAATTTTTTTTCTCTCCCTGCCCCCATTTCACAACTAGATATAATAATACAAGAGAACTCAATCTGTTTGATGACTGGCCCAGGGTAAACATCTTATTAAATAGAATCCTGCTGCAATGAGAAAATTCAGAAACCGACAATTGTGTACTTTAGAAGGAAAATAGAAATCAAATGGAACAAAAGTTTATATTCCCCTAAATAATACATTTACATAGCCATTACCTTTCATTCAATCTTTAGGATTAGATTAAATAATTTTCATTGACCTAAATATGATAAGGCAGGAAAATGCATGCTATATTACTGAAGGCTAGCTGCCAAAATTTAGTTTAAGAATTTTGTAACTTGAAAAGAAAATTTTTAGTGACCTGGAAAATGGATTCGAGCTTAGGGTTTCAGGGGAACTACAGTCTGTCATGTCAGGGAGGCATGGTGGCTGGAGGTGGCTGGAGGTGGCTGGAGCAGGAGCAGCAGAAGCTAAGCTCTCACATTATCAAGAAGGCACAGGAAGCAAGAGCACAGATGGAAATCCAGCAAGGCTTAAGAACTCTCTAAGCCCACCTCCAGTGATGTGCTTCCTCTGGGAAAGCCACACCTTCTAAAACCTCCCAAAACAGCACCACCATGTGGGGACAAAATGTCCAAATGCTTGGAGCCTATGGGGGACATTTTCATTCAAACCATCACTCTGTTTTATTTGATTAAATCCAGTAGTTAACTCAAGTTGGAGTTCTTGATTTGGTTCTCCTTGAAACTGAAAAGAAATATGAGAATTTAAAAATTCATACCCTGTCCAATATTACTTTAAAAACAAACAAAAAAGAAAATTAAAATTATACTTTGTTTCTAAACCTCAGTGTCTTTAATAATAAATAGAAGTGGTTATTTTTTAACCTTTATTGTCAATGTATTTGTACATGTATATGATATATTTGGAAAATGCAGGTTTAAATATATAGTGATCTTTTTTAATATGGCAGAACATTTTATCTAAAAATAAATTCCAAAATTCAGGACTCTAAGAGTGCAATCTTCACAAAAACCATTTTCTGCACTTTGTCATTTGCTGAATGTATGTCTTTATCTGTGCTTGAAAAGCCAACTTCAGGATAGAGTTATCTCAGTTTCTTCCATTATTATTTAAATACAGTTATTTATAATTGATAACTGTGATTAATAACTATATAGAATATGTATATTCTTTTATAAAATTACAGGAATGATAATGCCTGTCAAAGGCCTCAATATATGCCAGAATGCATGTAATCTGAGTGGGGGCTGTGGGGTCGTGCAGATAGGAGAGGGACTCTAAATGTGATTAAGATGTACTGTATAAAATGTACAAAAATTCAATGAAATATTTTTTAAGAGAAAATGTCCATCAAAGAAATATATATGCAAATAAACACTAGCCACCTTTTACTCTTCAGGTATGACTACAGTCCTTAGGGTTGTAAGAAGATATCAATGAATGAAACATGCATGCCATTTTCTAATGCACTGCAGAGCTGAGGAGATGGCTCAGGATTTAGGAAGAGGGAAGGGGCACGGACTATGAAGGAAAATGTGAGGGAGTTCTATGGGGCCGATGATTAAAATTTATATTTGGTTTATGGTGATGTTCACCTGAATCTATATGATTAAATTTCACAGATATATTCAACAAACGAATAAACCTAATCAAGGCCTGAGCTTTGTTACTATTATTGACAATGCTAGTTTTTACTTTTTTCCTAGTTTTATTTTTTTAAAAAATTATTTATGATTTTTATTTTATGTGTATGAATGGAGTATGTTGCCTGCATGTATGTGAATGCACCCATGTCGTGTAATGTCCACGAAGGTCACCAATGTCGTGTAATGTCCACAAAGGATCCGAAGGGCATCGGATCCCCGGGAACTGGAGTTACAGACAGTTGTTAACTACCATGTGGGTGCTGGGAATTGAACCTGGGTCCTCTGCAAGAGCAGCCAGTGCTCTTAACAGCTGAACCATGTCTTTGAACCTGGTTTTACTTATTACATTACACTTCCTTTCATAAGCTTTTGCAGCTATAATAATTTTAAAATAAGAAACATTAAATGAAGGCTTTTAAGTGACACTCCCCTGGGGTCTCTGACACTGTCATCTACATTAGAATCTTCCTGTCTTGGTGCAGCAGAGGTGTGCCCCTCCTCTGCCTAAGGTCCACCTCTCCAACTGGGATTTCCTCCCCATCTCTTTTTAATTTAGCAGCACTGTCATCTGATAAAAATTATTTTATCTAAACTTACTTTCCATCGGATCCTTTGCATGAATTCTTAAAATTGTTCAGAATGTGCCATTTTTCTAAACAAAAGAAATAGTCCTTCCTTTGACCTCAAGTCTTCTTCAAGCTATATATGATTTTCTCCTCATTTTCAAAGCTGAGCTTCTCAAAAATATGGGCACGAGTAACAGGTGAGGCAGGAATGCCCCACCTGCCACTTTACTTCAGTTTACACCAGTGCTCCTGGGGAATTTCAGAGCTCATGGGGGAGGTGATTATTTGTAGCACTTATCCCTGTGAACATAACAGGCACTCTTGCACTGGTTTCCTTTATACCTCCCTGTGTCATGTGATTAATAACGATCTCAGCGTGAGGCCAGAGTTTAACTTTTTATTATTGCTTACTTTTTATGGCTGTTTTTTGAGCCTCACTATATATACATATCTGAGACTGGCCTTGAACTAACAGTCCTGCCGTCTTAGCCTTAGCCTTCTGAGCACTGGGATTACAGGTGTACAAAACTATGAACCACTTTGTTATTCTAGAAAAAAAATTCCAATGTCTAAGCCTAAAATTAACAACTGTACTAGAGGATTCAAACAACAACAACAACAACAACAACAACAACAAAAACAACAGCAAAAAAAAAAAAGTCCCCAATTTCTTAGCTCAGAGGAACACATAACTCTGGTAACACAGATTCCATTATTTATTTCTAACAGTCATGTGTTAATGAGATATGCATCTCATCATTATCATGTTCAAAATCAAACTCAGCATATTTTTCTTAAGACTTAGTCACTCTCAGCATTCTTCAGTTTAAAAAACGGAGCCTCTGTTCATCCAGTTATCCCAGCCTGAGATACAGGAAGAAATGTCTGTGTCTAAGTGCAGCATCCCAAGCATCCTCAAGGCTTTCAGATTTTGCCTCTCAAATATCACTTGAAGGCAGCTTTCCCTTCCATTGTGAAATGCTGTGAACTATCTCACCTATCACCTCTCATTCAAACTGAACTGTCTTCACAATTCTAAATACTGGCATATAGAAATATATTAACACATTATATTTCATATATACTAATATAGTATGTGGTTTAATATATTTAATGGTTATTATATTACATAATAATCTAGTTTTATTTTATATATCTCACGGATTTCAAATATTGTAGATCTTATGAATGTATCAGATACAATCTAAATGACATATATTTTAAAAAATTTTTTGATCCTTTTAGAATTTCATACAGTATATTTGAATCATATTCAGACCCTCATTTCCATCTCCACCTTTATACCCCTCAATTTCATGTCCTCTATTATAATTTTTCCCTTTTCCTTTTTTGTTGAATTTTGACAAATTTCATACAATATATTTTAATCATACTCAGATCCCCTTTCACATCTGCACCACCATTAATGCCCCTCCCCAAACTAAATCAGGCTTGTGTCTTCAGACGCCCTTCAGTGTGGATTCATCCACTGGAGCCTGGTCAGCCTACCAGGAATCTTTCCTCCATAAACCAGTCTGAATCTCTCCTTTCCTGCAGTCGTCAGTTTCCAGTAGTTTCTCAGGTAGGGTTGGGATTTCTTCCCCAGTTCTCCATGTCTTTAGGATTAGGATTAGGATTTTGTCTAGCTAGAGTTTACATGGGACTCGCGCATGCTGTCAGCATTGCTGTGAGTTCATATGAGTAATCAGTCAGCTCTTTGGAAAACTTTGTTTCCTTGTGGTCATCCATGTCCTCAGGTTCTTGCAACTTCCTGTCCCCTCTTCAAAAGTGATCCTTGAGCCTTGGGAAGAAGAAGTTTGATAGAGGTGTCCTATTCAGGGAGAAGCAGTCTGCAGCCTCTAATCCTGTGCATACTGGTCAGGTGTGGTTCTCTGTTAATTACCATCTGCTGTATAAGGAAGATTCTCTACTGATAGTTGAGTGATGCATTAATCTATGAGTATAACAATAAGTCATTAGAAATCAGTTTAATAGCATATCTATTTAGCAGAATAATTTTACTAAGCTCTCTTCCATCACTTGTGGGCTGTCAAACCTCAGGTTCTTGGGTTTGATAGCAATGTCAGTTATAGGCTCTATCCTATGAAGTGGACCTTAAATACAATTAGAAAATAGTTTGTTACTTATAATATTTGTGTCACTATTGCAGCAGTTGGCATATCTTGCCAGGCCTGTTGTAGCTCTCAGGATTTACAGTTGGATAGGTTCATCCTTGTGCTGGATAGCTTTAGTGTCAACTTGACACACCTGGGTTGAGGGAGCCTCAACTGGGGAATTGTCTCTATTGGACTGGCCTGTGCCCAGCCCACTGTGGGTGGTGCCACCCCTGGGAAGGTGGGCCTGTGTGGCATAAGAAAGCAGGCTGAGCAGGGGCCAGGGGAGCAAGCCAGTAAGCAGCATTCCTCCATGGCCTGTGCTCCAGCTCCTGCCTCCAGGTTCCTGCCCTGAGTTCCTACCTTGGGCTCCCTGATGAACTGCGACCTGGGAGATGTAAGACAAACCCTTTCCTCCCCAAGTTGGTATTGGTCATAGTATTTTGTCACAGCAATGAAGAACAAACTAGAACAATCCTAAATTTTCTCTTCAGGCATGATGGTCGAGATGTGGCTTTGAAGTCAGCACCAGCTTGATTTCTCCTTCTTGTCTACTGTTCACATCTGTGGTGTCTTCAGCAATAAGTTCTTGCCATGAAGTTCTGATGGGTAACCAGGAACAGGGGCAATGGCCAGTACTATTTGAGGGTTTATGGAATGCCTGATCAATAGCTTCAAAAGAGAGCCCATTCCTGGCATTAGGCTTTTACTTTGCTAGCCTATGGTGTATAGTAGGAGCAATATCCCCCTGTTATAAAGTAACTCATTTTCATTTCTTTTTACAATATGTTCATATCTTTATGTAGCGCCTAAGGTGGTAGGTTTCCATATGGCTTTTTCTAAAGGTCTTCTGTATTAGTTATCCCTTCCCATACTCCCTGTCCTCCCACCCTATTTAACACTTCCAGCCATATTATTTCCCTTTATATCACTGCATCTACCTCCCCTCCTGGAAAGCCTCCCCTCCACCCATGGCTGTTTATTAGTTTTTTGATCTCTCAGAATTTTCAAACTGAAACATACGTATCCAAAATTTCAAGGTTAGCATCCAACTATGAGAGAGAACATGTAATGTGATGTTCGTCTTTCTGCATCTGGGTTATCTCACTCAGAATGATTATTTCCAGTTTCATTCATTCAACTGAGATTTTCATAACTTTAATTTTTTAAGAGCTGGATAATATTCCATTGTGTATATGGACTGCACCTTCACTATCCACTCACCATTTGATGAACATATAGGCTGTTTTCAGCTCCTGGCTATTATGAAAAGTGTTCCCGCTGCAGCCCTCCCCCAAGATTTCATTATTATCTATTCTTTTCAAGACTAAGAAATTAATATTAACATCTTATCTTTTTTTAAATTAATTTTTATTGAATTTTTGAGAATTTTATACAATATAGTTTGATCATATTTAGATCCCCTTTCATTTCTGTACCCCTCATGAACCCTCACTTCATGTACTCTATGATTATTTTTCTATATAAAGGCTTATGGGGTCTAATTTGTGTTCTCCAAATGCTCGTGGGCATGGGTCCATCTCTTAGGGAGTCTGGTCAACATAAGGAAAACTGACTCTCTGTTGCCCAACAATACATGATATATGGATATATTAATATACAAGCAATGTTGCTATATTAATTACTTTTCTGTTGTGATAAAAATCCATGGCCAAGGCAACATATAGAAGGAAAAGTTTGGGGCTTGCAGTTCCAGAGGAATGAGTCCGTCATGGTGGGGAGGGATGGCAGGTAGGTAGCTCAAGCAGGCACCAGAAGCAGAGAAAGTCAGACTGGAATGGGCATGGCTATCTACTCTCAAAGTCCACCCTTAGTGATACACTTCCTCTGGCATGGACATACCTCCTAAAGGTTCATGGCCTTCCCCAAACAGTGCCACCAACTGACCAAATGTTCAAATGCTTGGAGCTTATGGGGGTCAGTCTTATTCAAACCACTAAAATTGTGTTTTGTAAATATATTTGTATATTGATACTTGTCAAATTAATTCTGAGTTTACTGAGAACCCAAATAATGGTTGACCACCTATTCTGTTGTAGGCAGTGTCTAAGATGGTGGCATCAAAAATGCCCTGGGAAATTTCTGTAAGACTCTCAGTTCAAAACTGCTTCAGATATTGTGATTGACCTTGTAGCAAGAAAATTGCCAGTTTATCATTTTCTTCCATCCCTGATAACAGCGTTATTGGTAATGTTCTGAAGTGCGTCTCCTTTGCCAGATTTGCATGTTAAAGTTATAACGGGCAGCTTAGAATGTGGCTAAATTTGGAGACAGGGTATTCTGAAAATAAGTTAAAACAGAGATGTGTGAGTGGATCCTAACTTAGTGTTACTGGAGTCCTTACAAGAAGAGGCAATTAGGACAGAAACAAATAGAGGAAGATGACCTGAGGACACAGCAGGAAGGCAGCCACAAATGCGCCACGGGAAGACGTCCCCCGCCCCTCCTGCTGTTTGGTCTTACTCAGATTTTGTGCTTCCAAACCTGTGACGAAATTAATTTCCTTTGCCTAAACCACCTTGCCTGTGAGACAAACAACCTGATTCTGTCCTCCCTAGGCGCCCTTCTATTTGAGATCCCAGCATGCTATGCAACAAAACTGACAAAACATTTTTTTGACACTTAAAAATTTGGGTATATGTATGTGAGCAGGGACACAGCTTTGGTGCATGTGTAGAAGTCAGAGCACAACTTGTGTGTTGTCAGGCTTATTGGCAAGCGGCCTTACTCACTGGGCCGTATCCTGGCCCAAGACTTACTTAAGGACAAATGAAGCTTGTGCAGCATCTTATAAGCTCATGTATATGAAGCTTTATTTAATCTGCACATCATCTTCCCAGAGACAGCACTGTCAATATATGCTTTTTCACCCTGGTGACTTTTTCTTGAGCTCACTCAGCTCTTAAGTGTTGTAGTCTGGATCAAATCCCAGGATTAGTTCTCAAGCTTTTGCATATTCAAACAATTGTCTGAATGTTCCAGAAACTGCACAATGAGCAGGTCGGAATTAGCTTCATCAGCAGCGGTTAACACAATAGGTTTCTTTCATTTAGTTTAATCATGGAGTTTAGACGTGCATGTGTGGGGCTGTGTGTGAGTCTATAGCCTCTGGTGCCTCACCGAGACATTTACAACCCATCGGAATCAAACACCTCACAACAGTATTCTACAAATGACGTTCATTAAGTGAAGCTTTCTTTGCTCACAACCTAAAATAATCTCGTTTTGCAGAAATAAACAAGAAGAGTGGCCTGGGGATATTCAGGGAAGATTCCATCACAGAAAACAGAATGTGGAAGTTGTTAGTCTTTTTGCATCTATGAACTGTTATGATACCTTTTGTTTAAAATCACAGCCTGGGAACTTATTTTATCAGTAGTCTGAGTAGTGAACACTAGATCTTGACGCTTTCTGAAATATGCTGCTATTAAAAGCTCTACAGAAACAGCTTGAAGTTTGATTGTATCCTATTTGTTATCAGTGCATCTTTTTATAATCAAAGCAGGACTTCTACTTGAAATTTCCTGAAGTAAAACCTACATAATAAGGTCTTTCAAAATTTGTTTGTTTGCCTATTTATTTGTGTGCGTGCATGTGTGTGTGTGTGTGTGTGTGTGTGTGTGTGTGTACCCATGGAGCTCAGAAGAGGATGCCAGAGCCCTAGGAGCTGATTGTGAGATGTCTGATATAAGGGCTGGGAGCCAAACTCCAGACCTCTTTCTAGAGCAGCAAGTGTTCTTAACCTCTGAGCCATCTCTATAGTCTCTTATAAAGTATTTTTATGAGAACATAATTTTTTCTTTATTCATAGTGGACATTGTTTCCAAAAGGATGTTTTTGTTCATCTCTGCATGATAATTACTTTATGAAAAACAACATTATTTCAAATATTTCTGAAAGTCTCAGAAATAGAAATCATTACAAAGATTACAAAAACTAATTGATGACCTTTACCCAACAAACCAAATGCCCAAGAACACTATAAATGTTAGTCAACAACTTCAGTGTGTTTTTGATTTTTATTTGTTAAACAAGCTTCTTGAGACCCTACTACATGTGTTCGAATGAAGCAATTCTGCATATGTGCTCAAGTGTGCAAATTACACACAGTCAATTAAAAATAGTTTATATATAAAACAGTTGCCAACACCTCTCTGGTTTGTAAATCAATGAATTTAAAGAAAACATTTTAATATATCATTGTTACTTGACCTTTTTAGAAAACCATAAACACACATTATTTAACAGGTGTTTTATAGACTTTTGTTTGCTTTGCAATTAACTGTGTTTATTAGGCAGCCAAGAAAATTCTTAGTATGTGACTTTAACACATGGAGGTATTAAATTATTATGCATAAAAGTATATCAACTCTAGTGAGTCACATTCATCACATCCACTCTGAGAATACCACTATGCACAAGTTGACAGGTAGTGAGACAGAATAGTGTTTCTCAAAGAGTAATACAAGCAGCACAGGTATGCATGACTATTTGAAGTGATACAGGGATGTTTTGTATTTCATTTTGTTTATTTTAATACAGTATTCAACATAATATCTATTTTATATCTAGCAAATATCTTTGTAATAATTGCTTAGAGAAGATAAGGTCCAATGATAAGGTGATTTGAAACATTTAATTATTTTAAAGATAGCATACAAATTTAGCAAACTCATGAAGGTAATTTTCCAATGTTTCAAATTTAAAGGTGCTGGGAGAGAATAAATGTCAGAAACAAGCTATTGCTTGAAACTCTGAAGGGTAAAGTAAGTTGACAAGAAGGCCTCCTCCATGATGGGATGTAGGCTAAGACTGATTGAAGAGTACAATTGAAATCTTCTGGTCAAACAGTCAAAATCGTTTAATCTTTTCATGAGAACATTGTAAACACGTGAGGTCCATGTAACTACCATTTTTTGACTATCCTAGGGCACACCAGGTTCGAGATCATTCTAGAGGGGTGATTTTCATGTGGAGTAGATCATGTCAGTGCTGTGGTAAAGCTTGTTTCAGATATGGTATAAAATTAGATCGAATTCCAGGTAGAAAGTGCGTTATTTTATGCTTTGAAGAGGAAGGAATTCTCTTGTACAGGAGACTTTCAATTCTAAAAGCTTAGTCAGGGAAGAGCCCTTCTGCTTTTATTTGTTTAAATGTGAAAGTTCTGCAACACCATGGTAAGCACAAACGATAGATGTTAGAGGGAGAGAGAAAGACATTTAGAGGGACCTTTCCTTTTTCACATCATGTCACATTCAAGAAAATGAAAGCTCATGAGTCATATGATGTTTATATACATGTAGATTTCATCACTAGGTACTGATGAAAAAACAAAGTTGAAATGTTACTTCACTTAAAATATTTATTCTTAAAATCTTTTCAGTTAAATATTTATATACTTATATAGTACACCTTTCAAAAATAATTTGTTCATTAACTTGAAATGCATTCTCTTTCTCTAACCCTTAGAGGTCAGATTAATTTCTCAGTAAAGTTCTTCATGATAGTTGAATAATCCTACCATGCTCTCCATCGAATTATTAATTTCTACCACTTAAAGTAATCACAGTCTCATCACTTGTGATTGCTACATTTCTAAATGTGTGAGGCATTCTTATTACAAATTATTTTTATACATATGTTTTAACAGATATAGACTATGTAGTGACATTTTCCTGTTTCAATAAAAAAGTATAGAGAAGGCAATAGATAACATATATACAGAGTTAAAAGTAGTATAATTTTTTTTGTCTTTTTTGAGACAGGGTCTCCTTGTAGCCCCAGCTGTCCTGGAACTCACTATTAGACCAGGCTGGCCTCAAACTCACAGAGATCCACCTGCCTCTGCCTCCCAAGTGCTGGGATTAAAGGCACGTGCCACCACACCTGGCTAGTATAATCTTTTAAATTATTAAATTTAGCACTCTATTAAATACTCTTGAAGTTAAGACTATTAGAGATACTCTTACTATTGAAGTAAGACTATTAGAGATACTTCTAATTATCACTTTCCAATTTATGCCTTCAATATTATTTATTGTCAAATTTTAATGAGTTAGGTTAGGCTAATTAGCAGTAGTGATAAAAATATATTTGCATTGCCTCTTAATTTAGTGGGAAAGTCTCTTGCTCCTATCGAGTAGAATGTTTGCTGTTGGTATGAGGTATGTTTATGTTACTTTCTTAAGAGTTATCAATCAGGGGCTGGAGAGATGGCTCGGTGGGTAAGAGCACTGACTGTTCTTGCAGAGGACCCAGGTTCGATTGCCAGCACCCACATGGCGGCTGAACACCATCCTTAACTCCAATTCCAGGAGAATCTGAAGCCCCCTTCTGACCTCCGTTGCATTGCACAACACAGATGCTCTCACTTACATGCAGGCAATACACTCATACACATAAAATTTTAAAAAATTAAAGTATTTTTTTAAAAAAGTTATCAGTTAAATAGAGGGCAATGAGCACAACAGGCCACAAATGGCTAATGCATAGAGAATAAGGGTCTGCAGAGTGTGGGTCTCTAAACAAAACTCCTTTATTAAACTTCACCCACCCAGGGCTCAGGGACCACTGCAGAAGATGAAACAGAAAGACTGTAAGAGCCAGGGAAGCAGGTGCATGACCATGTGGAGAGAGTCTTCCAGGCTCCTGGGACCTTGCTCGTATGAACTGTGGCCTAGGACTGTCCTCTGACCCACCAGCAACCTATGGACAGACACTTTCTTCCCAAGCTTGGTTGCACCTGCTTTCTTAGGACAAATTTTTGACTGTTGATGCTCTGCAAGAAAAGAGGGGCAAGAAGAATCAGCCACACCTCCCAACCAAACAGTGAGTCCGAGTTGAACGAGGAGAGGGACTAAGGGTATACAAGCAGAAGAATCTATAAGGAGGTGTTCTCTTACCATTTTGTACAGCTTCTGGGACGTCACAGTCCATGCCTGGGTGGAAACTTTCCACTGTGGCCTTAGGAAGGGAGCATCCACACTTCTGTAAGTAACCCCTCACCCACATAAACTCAGGTTTTCTAAACTGCAATTTGGTGAAATCGTACCTTGCTTTGTCATAGGAACCTAAGGAAGGAGGGGGTCACCAGATGTTGTTCATGCCTCCCAGGAGGAATTTTTAGCAACATGAACCTAGAGCAATACTGTCAACATGCACAAGACCCACGGAAACTCAAGCAGACAAATACCTAGCATAGAACTGGGGAAAGGGGAGCAGGACCCAACCTTAGCCGAAGAACTATTGGCAACTAATTACTGATGGGTGAGGAACTGCTGATCTTCTTTAAGGAAGTTATTCTAGATATGCTAACTAGACCCCCAGTGAATGAGCTTGTATTGAGGGATGTCTGGCTGCACTAACTTGACTTGATAGAACTTAACATAAATGACAGAATGCATGAAATTTGGGGGGATGGGCACTATGGGAGAGTGTGGATGAGGGAGAGGATATAAAGATGATTAAAATGTTTTATATGAAATACGCAAAAATTCATGGGGCTGGAAAGATGGCTCAGTGGTTAAGAACACCGTCTGTTCTTGTACAGTACCCTGGTTTAGTTCCTAGCACCCACATGGCAACTAACAACCATGCGTAATTCCAGTTCCAGGGGATCCAATGCCCTCTTCTGACCTCTGCAGGTTATTGTATAACACAGGTGCATTTACATACATGTAGGCAATACACTCATATACATAAAATAAATAAAAATAATAAATAAAATATTAAGAAAGAAATACACAAAAATTCAATAAAAATTATACAAAAGGACTTATCATTCAATTCCTATTTTATTGAGGGTTTTATGAAACAAATGTATGTTGGATTATGAGAAAGTAAACATCTGGTCCTATGGTTTCTATTATTATCTATTAATATGGAAGATTTAGTATAGATTTTCTAACAGCAGGTTAATTTTATTGTAGTCTTTTTGGATTCTACTTTTTAAGTGTCTGTATGAATTCTTATCAATGAGATTGGACTATGTGCTGGATAGCTGTCAACTTGACATACTTGGGTAGAGGTAACTTCAGTTGAGAAATTTCCTCCATTGGACTGGGCTGTGATCATGTCTATGGGACATTTTCTTGATTGTTGAGTGATATGGGAGGGCCCACACCACTGTGGATGGTGTCACCCTTGGGCAGGTGATCCTGTGCTGTATAAGAAAGCAGGTTGAGTACAGGTCAAAGGAGCAAGCCAGTAAGCAGTGCTCCTCCATGGTCTGTACTTCAGCTCCTGCATCCAAGTTCCTGCCCTGAGTTCCTACCTTGGGCTCCCTCAGTGATGAATTGTGACCCAGGAGATGTAAGCCAAATAAACCCTTTCCTCCACAAGTTGGTATGGGTTAGAATGCTCTGTCATAACAATAGAGAATCAAACTAAGACAGGCTGTGATTTTTCATTGCAATTTTTGTTTAAATATTTTAGACAAATATTTTCATTATTAAATGAATTTGAGAGATTTACATAGATATATGTTTCAATAGGAAAAATCCATTAAAGTCAGTAAACTTGGGCCATGGGGGTGGGATAGAATGCAGTGATATAAATGGGGAATAATGGAATAGGTAGGGTTAAATGGGGCAAAGAATGGGAGGTCAGGGAAGAGGAAGGAGTATGGGGAAGGATAACTAACACTAAAGGCCTCTAGAAAAACCATGTGGAAGTAGTTTATTACTATAGAAATTACTTATAGAAACTTCTTAAGATATATACATACACAATATAAAACAAGCTTAAATGGAGTTATCCTATAAAGGGTATTCTGTAGCTTTACCAGACACCACAGGCTAGCAAATAAAAAAGATTAATTCCAGGAATGGACTCCCTCTTTTGGAGTTGTTGACCAAGGATTCCTATAGACCCCCAAACAATATGGGTTATTGTCACTGCTCTTAATTACTCACTAGAACTTGATGGTAAGACCTTATTGTTGAAGACCCTATATGTGTGAATCATAGAACAAACTAGGAGGAATCAGTTAGTACTGACCTCCAAGATTTATCTCTATCAGTTAGCTTTCATAGTGCTAGAACATGCTATGCATGCTACCAGAAGAGAAACGTAATCATCAGCCTTATCCAGTTGTGAACCCTGCAAGCGACAGTAATGACTAGCCCAGCAAGAATTGCCCACTAGTGCAATAATGGCACAAATGTTATGAGAGTAATCAACCACCTTCTGATTGGCCCACTTCACAAGACTGGGGCCGTACCTGGCACTGTTATCAGGGCTAAGAACCTATGTCTAGACAGGTCACAGGCCTTAAAGGAAAACCTACTACTATTATTTTGCTACGTAGACATAGTATTGAATTGACCCCTAATGACTTATTGTTGTTAGTATAGATTAGTACATCTCTAAATCTCATCAGAGAAGCTTCATCTTGCAGCAGACAGTGATTGACACAGAAATTTACAACTGGTAAACATGCAAAGAATAATAGACTGTGGAGTTTTCAGTCCGCAGTCTAAAGGGGACACCTGTATCATATCTTCTACCCCCAAGGCTCAAGGATTCTTGCAGAAGAAGAGGGGTGGAAAATTGAAAGAGCCAGAGGTGATAGATGAATACAAGGAAACTGTATTGCCTGTACCCCACAGGGCATTTTCATCCATGAACCCACAGTGTTTGTGATAGTATGCACAAGACCTGTGCAAGCCCAAGCCAGACAAAAACCCAGCATTAATCTAGAGATGGGCAAGAAGCCCTGGCTGAGGATCTATTGGCAATTCATAAATGCTTGGAGAGGGAGAGTCAGTTTCCTTTACTGATGTGACACCTGGTAGGTTGACCAGACTTCAAAGCATGATCTTGCACACAAGGGCATTTGGGAACACAAAGTAAACTCAATAGACCTTTTAAAAAGTCAATTAATAGTAATAATACAGGAAATTAATTTGAGAGTGTAGTAGAAGAAGGGTAAAGATGGAGGAGGGAGTTTAACAATGATCAAAATACAATGTATGACAGTCCAAAAAATCATTAAAAGTATTTCTTAAAATCACTCTAAAATTCTTAAGTTGACTTTTTGTTCAGGAAGGTGCTTTTCCAATCTATCTCTTCTGTGTAAATTAGTCTATTTGTACCTGTATTTTTCAACCATGAACATTTTTTTGTTTTTCTCTAACAGTTTAATTTTTAAATATATTTTGTATAGCTATAAAAATAACCTATATATTTAAGCTATACTTCTTGTCTTGATAACTATTTCCTTTTTTCTTTCCAAATTTGTTTATTTGAGTATTTCTTTCTTTCTTTTCTCTAGTTTATAGCACATATTTACTTTATTAATTTCACCAGATATATGGGTCATTTATTTGTTGCTTTTATATTTGATCTTTGTTTACTTAATTGCACATTTTTAGTTTTAAAGTGGCATTATTCACTATTGATGAGTATTATAATTACTTGTGTTTGATTCATTAGTCTTCCTTGTGTCATAAAAGTTGACTATACTTTCTAAATGTTCCATATTCACTGAGGTTTTGTTCTTTATAAGGATATATATATATATCTAGATATATACTAATGGTCAACTTTGTTGTTTATTGTTTTTTTTTATTTAAATTCCAACTCTTATTCATGTTTGTATTATAAAAGGTATATTGAAATTTACTATTACTGAGTCTATTGGTTTTTATTTTCACTTTCAAATGTAATTATGGCTTCTCCAAAAACTATTGCTGTTATTTTTACACAAATATTAGAATCTTTAAACTACAGTAGTTCATGTGCAATATAATTTTGAAATTTGATTTTGTAGTCAACCTTAAAAGTCATGTTTAAATAGGTCAATAAAGCTCTATTAGTTGATAGTATGTCTAATATATTTTGTTCTAATTTTGTAGTATCTTCTATTTTAAATATTTGGGCATTTCACAATCATCTTTCATGAGCAAATAGTTTGAAGTCTAATTATACAAAACCTTTTTTAACTCAGCATATCTATCTTTCTTTAAATCTCTGCACATCTTTACAGAAAATAAGAAATGCCAAGGATATATATATATATGTGTGTGTGTGTGTGTTCATTATTTGCCATCCATTACCATAGTTTAAATGTGTGCATCTTGTAGATTTTTTCAGGTGAAACACTTGCTGCTCTGAATTTGATTATTTTATAATCTGATTATTCACAGCTTGCTAATTTGTAATTGGGCTTTTATAACTAGAAAACCTCCAGATTTCAGAAAAACTAATTTATTTTTTTCTGTGGTTAATTGTTGTGTTCACACTCAAAACAGTGGTGTGAGATGACTTCTAGTGGGTTTTGTGCAGTGTTCTGGAACCAATAAAATTTATTATTGATTGCTTAATGAAAAGCACCATGCTCACACAAATTCACCATGTCTGGGCAGGGATACAATTGCTGCTTCTATTCTGTTTGAAGAAGCACCTGCCATCCTACCAGGGTCTATTGCTACCTAGTAAATGTGCTTTAAATTAGGTTGGAGTTACCTACAGAGAACTTTGCTAGGTGCTCTTATCCTTTTCCTTTCCTGCAGGGCTGCCCATTGCTTCTAATTTAGCCAAAGATAATCAAAATTAATTATGATTGAACAGTATGAAATTGAAACAAAGCTCAGTCACTTTGACTGTCTGAAATTGTGAAAAAAAATCATATATTCCTCCTCATGTAAGTTTAAACAACTTGACCAAATAAGAAAATTAACTTTACTGCTTTATTTTTTATTTTTTGATCTTTTTGAGACAGGGTCTCCCTGTAGCCCCAGCTGTGCTGGAACTCACTATGTAGACAAAGCTGGCCTTGAACTCACAGAGATCCATCTGCCTCTGCCTCCGGAGTGCTGGGATTAAAGGCGTGCACCACCACGCCTGGGTGTCTTTACTGCCTTTTAAAAAAAACATAATTTGAAGACTATATCTAGAAAATAATGCAAGAGAACTGCACTTAGCAACATCAATGAAAAATTAAGATTCAGATTAAAAGTCAGTTTATTGAGTTCCTGTGTTGTTACTATATCTGTAACTTTCAGGAAATTGTCATTTTCCACATTTGTAGTCAGATAATATAAATGTCAGACTCACTATAGACCAAGAATATTTTAGGAAAGATTAAACATACTTGAACTACTTAGCGTGTATGTAATATGAACTTTACTATGCTTGAAAACTCTGCAAGAAGGCACTTAAATAAACTGTGTTTAAGTTATATTGGCAAGATATGAATCCAGGTAGCAAACTGGTGTAAATATGGTTGTCTTAATGACTTTGAAAGAAAGGATTTTCGTTTTAGTTGTTGCTGTTGAGTTGTTGTTTTGAGACAGGGTCTCTCTGTAGCTCCAGCTGGCCTCAAACTCACTATGTGGACCAGGCTGGCCTTGATCTCATAGAGATCCACCTCCTCTGCCCACTGCGTGCTGGTATTAAAGGCGTACATCACCACAGCCAGCTTGAAAGAAAGATTTTAGGGATGAAGTTATTTTAATCCTTCAGGGTGTCATTCTCACAAGGTCACCGAGAATACTCTGTATACGTGTATATTAAGGGGACAGTCAGCATCTTCAGCTAATGGCACTGGTTGATTGCAACGGACCCAATCATAGAACCAATATTTTTAAAAAATCTAGACCTCTTCATAGAAACATATTTCAAAAGTTCTGAGCCAGTGCTGGGGGCTCATCTTTCGAGTCTGCTGTTTTAAGAAAACTGAGGACGGTGGCTATGTCATTGGAAGTTCCCCAGAGAATCACTGTGATGCCAACCTAGAAACCTAGTGGTTCTGTTGGGTATAGATCGGGCATGTTTTATTGTACATCTTTAACTTTTATCAGCCCCTACATCCAACAAAATGAAAGAAAAAAATGCAACCATATCTTCATGCATGCAGAATATAAAAAACTCGTGAACACTAGACTTTCTAAAAAGAGAATTTGCCTTCATGTCCATCGTTCTGTGTGTCCACTGACACTTGACACCGGCCATGCGGGCTGGGTCTGTTTGGAGCGGTCTCACCCCCATCAAATGACTGTGTTTCACTATCACTGCTCTTTCCTTCAGTGGCATTTCTCCTTAACCCTCAGGGGAAGGAGCTCACTAGTGCTAGTTATCTAGTACATTTCATTCAAGCTATATTCTCATTATTTCTGTTCATTAACATGGTAATTAGAAAATGCTAGTTATCTAGTGCATTTCATCCAACCTATATTCTCATTGTTATTTCTGTTCATTAACATGGTAATTAGAAAATTTAAACTCTCTATTTCACCCATGTAAAATTTAGGACGTCATAATATTTTTCTCTTTTCTCCCTGTTTTGCTCTTTAATTTCATCAACAGGGAGTTTAAGATGTCACAGAATGGATGGATTACCACATTGGTTTAAATCTCTTGTTTTTTTCCTGAAGTTTCAATACATACTTAAAACTAACAATAATAATCTATTATTAAAACATGAAAATATTGATATCATTAGCTAAATGTTAACTTCCACTAGGAGGAGCTGAGTACTTTATCAAGAAGATGTGAGATTTGTGTCTTAAAATATTAAGCAATACATTATCAGTAGGTTGGACTTCATATGATAAAAATGTTAAGTGAGATAAAGTATATGTCATAATTTAAAGTAACTGGGGATTAAAATAGCTGAAAATTTATAATACAATTTATTCTATGCTTTCATTTCCAAGTTATTATACAGTCTTCTGCCTTCTTGAGGACAGCACCAATGACTCGGTGAAATTTGGTAGGTTACAGAAAAGAAAACCAAAAAAGCTAGAAGTCATGAGGATGTTGGAAAAGGACCATTTACAGAAATAAAGAACCAGTGAGCATAACAAGGAAGGAAAAAAACTGAACAGCACCGGAGAGTGAGGCAGCCGAAGCATAGCGACTGTGTGATGCCTTGGTGGCAGGGGAAGGCCCTTGGCTTTTCCTCTCATCGCAATGGTGAAAGCCCCGCAAGACTTAAGCACTGGGATGACGTACGGTGACTGTATCTCTTACTTGTTTTCTTCTTTGTCTTCTTTTATTTATGAGGTTATTTTGCATAGGAAAATGATAAATGTTAAAAATATTGATGAATGTTTTATCACTTAAGACAAGCATGTAACTACTACAATTATTATATACAAATATTCCCTCCAAAAATCTAACAAAATAGTTGTCAGTTTGTGTTTGCCCCTCAAATTTATAAATCAGCAACCATAGGTAAAATTTCTGGGGGATGTGTGTGTGTGTATGTGTGTGTGTGTGTGTGTGTGTGTGTGTGTGTGTGTGTGTGTTTGTGGTATATGCATGTGTGTGTTGAAGTGTGTGTAGGCATGTGTGCTCATGGAGGCCAGAGGTCCATATCAGGTGTTTACCTCTATAGCCACCTTATTTTTTCTGACATAGGTTCCTTCGCTCAACCTGCAGGTGATCCTTTCAGTGAACCTGGCTATCCAATGAGCTCAGGGGTGTGCCTGTCTCCACCCCACCAGCACTAGAGTCATAAACATTCGTTACTATGAGGGACTTTATGTGGGTGCTGGGGGTTGACATAGACCCTAGAACTTAACCCTTAGAATATGTATCTTAAAACCTCTCAGAACTGCTGGACGTGGTGGTGCATGATTAATCCCAGCACTTAGGAGACAGAAAAAGGTGGATTTCTGTGAGATCAAGGTCGGTCTGGTCCACATAGTGAATTCCAGGGCGGCCTGGAGTGAGACTCTGTCTCAAAACAAAAACAAAAACAAAAAACTCCAAATCTCAAAACTCATCAATAAGATAGAAACCATGTAACAATAAGTAGAAAAACACGATTTTAACACATATACAATTCAATACAAAAGACATATGAATTGAAAATAAGTACAAACAAAAATTCAACTTTCTTAATGATTAGGAAAGTACAAATTAAACCACATAGGAAAACACTGGTGTTTCTCTTAGTAGCCTGTTCCTTTTTACGAGTTTTTCCTTTTTATTTCATTTATAATTTACTTTTTTAACCATTATTAGTAATACTTTTAGAAACATTTACATTAAAATATTCCTATGGACATGAATTTCATTACTCTTGGGCAGGTACTTAGGAGGTAGTTACTGGATCACACAGTAATTTTCTATTTAACTGCTCAATACCAAAATTTAAAAATCAAAAGTTACGTTATTTTTCTAGTCGCTGAACCATTTTGCAATCCCACTAGCAATACATAATTCTCCTGATATTCCACATCCTTGCCAATATTGCTGAATATGTTTCTTCTAAATTATAGTCTGTGTTTGGTTTCTTATAGATATACAACAAATTACCACAAATTTCTCAATGCACTTACTGGCTTATGTTTTTTATTTGAGAAGTACATGTGAATTCTCTGATCGGTATGTTACATGTTGAAGGTCAAGATGTCCACCAGATTGAGCTCTTAGCTGAAGGACCTTGTGAAAAATCTGTTTAGCAGATTATTAAAACTTGGCAGAATCTAGTTCCTTGTGCTTATAGAGCTGACATCTTAGCTTCCTTTTTGGCTACTAGGCAGGGGACAGTGTAATGTTCCACGGTACTTACATTCCATGGTGTTCAGCACCTCCACCCTTCAAATCAGCAATAAAGTGTCCAATTCTTATACTTAAATCCTGCCTGCTGACTTGTATTTTGGTAAGAGAGGATGGATGATTGTCTTAAATAGTTCATGTGATTGGATTAAGCCTAGTGTTACTGCTAGGGGAGGCACCACCTGAGATGTTTCAGGGCCCTGGGAACTCCGGCCCTTGCTTCTCTAGTGCTGTGGTGGTCTCTGATACCCCCGCCCCAAAGATTTTTTTGAGGATCATAGAAAGTCGCCTGATTTTGAAAACCGCCAGAGGTGAGTCAGACTGAGGTGCCCTCAGTGAGGGACCCTTAGAAGAGGCCTGCCGGAGCCACTAATTTAGTCCAGGGAACTGTGTGAAATGTCACCAACCCTCTGTAATTAAGGCTTAAAACTGGTGTATGAGTGTTTGGTGCCCACCGTGTATTTGTGCTGTCATTGCATTTGTACTGGTCTCATTTGTTGTTTGTTTCTGTCAGTCTGTCATCTACAGCAGTATGACAGGGGGAGGGAGTTGTCCCAAGTCACCCCTGAAGTGCATGCTTAAGCATTTTATAGATGGTTTCATAGAGGAGAGCTACTGTGGCATGTTTTTCACCTGGGAAACTCTGGACAGTCTATGAAATTGAGTGGCTGATTTTTGTTGCAGGGTGGCCCAGTGAGGGGACCTTGGATGTCTAGATGTCCCCCATGTGCTGCCTAGAGCATGGTTACAAGGGACCCTGGGCACCCTGACCAATTTCCCTACATTGATCATTGGCTGTCCCTGATTCTGAATCATCTGCCCTGGCTTAAAACCTGACCTTTCTTGCTAGATACCGGTGCTTTATTAGTCTGAACTGAGGCAGGAGGAGAAGTGAAGTTACCGCTGATCTTCTCAGCCCCTTTGGAGGAGAGTGAAATCCCTCCACCCTATGCACCTGGCCATCTCTTGTTTGCACTCCCTGTAAGGGAAATTAATATAATTTCTATAGCCCCCAGGCCTGGGAATGGCAACTCAGGAAGATGGGATGGAAAGGTCCTTGCTACCGTAACAGTCAACCCACCTTCCAGATAGACCTTTGCACCCTTATGACCTTAACCTTATGGTACCCCAATGACAGGCATGGTGGGGAGATGGACTGTGATGGCCTAGAATTTGGAAAAGAAATTCAGACCCTCCAATTCTATGCCTGCCCTCAATTCATTGGTCCAAAACGAAAACTTTATTTACTGGTACCTCAAAGGACTACAGTCTACACCTCCCTACAACTTCAGAAACACCCATTATACCAGGAGGGGCAACCCCACTCACCTCATTCTAAAACCCTGAAGCTGGCCCCTCCATGCTAAGAATTTACTATTAAGTCCATTTACTACTGAGTTATTCAGAGCCATACTAGGTTATGCTTGGGACCCCAACCCCCCTATTATGTAGGTATTGGGCTAAACAGACCCTCACCCCCTCTAAAGATGAGACATTTTGTGACTGGAACCACCCGAGTCACTATAAGGGATCTTCAAGGTCAAGGGACCTGCATCATGTCACCTATGACCTTGACAAATCCCCCTATGGGGGGTGGGCTGCAGTACTAGTCTACACACAACCTCCAGCACAGAGCAGAGGTTTTTCTTCTGCACTCCTGAGACTACCCGGAGACCATGAACAAATGGATTGACAAGTGTACACTCGCTGACCAGCTTGAAAGTCAAGGAAGGGAGGGTCTCTGCATATTGGTCCATGGTAGTGTATATCTACAGTGGGGAGGAGGGACGAGCCCACCTCAGTTTGGATTTGGGACCAGTCCAAACCTAAAGAGCAGCTCAAATCCTGGTCCTCCTCTTGGTAGGGGCAGAAATTGCAGAGTTGGTAGCCATCGAACTTCGGCCCTAATAATTGGAGACAAGAACTTCAGGGAACTTAGTGCCCAAATAGACATGGACCTAGGGCACCTAGAAAATAACCTCTCCAGATCTGAGGCTCATGTGGACTCACTGACAGAGGTAGTATTAATAATTTGCAGAGGCCTAGATCTCATCTTTATTAAACAAGGGGGTCTCTGCATGGCTCTAGGTGAGACCTGCTGCTTCCACATGAATCAGTCTGGGGTCATTAGGGAACCTTAGCTTTAGTTAAAAATAAACTAAAACAAACAATAAAACCCAAGTTGGACAACTGGTATCAATCTTTGTTTTCTTGGTCTCCATGGCTCACCACTCTGCTCATAGTCCTAGCAGGGCCACTACATCTCCTGCTTCTTGCCCTGACAATTGGGCCTTGTCTAATCAACCGCCTAATGAATTATATTAGACTTAGGGTTAATTCAGTGAAATTCATGATCCTGAGGGAGCAATATAACTGTAGCTCTAAGATGAGATGATTTGACTCATGCCCATAGAACCAGTGGGAAATGTGATAGGGCATCTCACAACTGACCAGAGCTACACCATGTTACAGCCCTAGCTAATCTCAGCAACTGAAAACTAGAGGCAACTTGGCCCAGTTGCACCGGAATGTGGGTTTGAGCAAAGGTCAACAAGTACTTGGCCACTCTTGCTAACTGCTTGTTTCAGGCTTCTGCACTGTCCACTTCACTTGGCTTGCACCTGCAGAAAGAAACTTTTGGAAACTTTTCCACCTCTGAGCCATGAGAAATTTTGGGGGGAGATTTCCATCCCTGAGTGGACAGGGATGTGTTTTTTCTGTGTAAAACCCTACCCTGAGAAAGGTTCGGGGCTGCACTTGGGATCAAATGCCCAGTGTAGACACTGGCAGGCTATAAAGACTTCCTTTTTGCAATACTCCATGTCTGAGCTGTCTTCTCTGGTGGGATACCACATAACATTACATACTCAGTGGGGTTAGAGCTCTCTATAGTCGCAGATTCTACTCACACTCAAGGACAAGGCATTATGGTTTGAGTGTGAAATGCTCTCCATGGGCCCATGTATTTGGATGCTTAAATAGCTCCTCACATTATTTCAGAGGTTGTGGAACCTTCTGGATGTACTACCTCACTGGAGGAAGTGGGTCACTGGGGGTAAGCTAAAATATTTTATTGCTGACTGATTTCCTTTCTTGTCTCTGCTTCCTGATCTGTCTGGGTGTAAACAAGAAACCTCAGGCTCCTGCCTCCACAAGTCAAGATTGCTCCAGCTCCCTGGCCTTCCCAGCCATGATGAACTGCATCCTCAAACTGTAAGTAAATAAACCTTTCCTCCCTGGATTTGCTTCTTTTCAGGTATTTGGTCACAGCAATAAGGAAAGTAACTAATACACAAGGGATTGACCATTGGGTGCTTTCCTATAACTCTGCCTATTGCAGGCATTTTAATGGATTTGAAGAAATGGTAACTCATTATAGTTTTAATTTTAAATTTTGACAGTAACTAATGAACAATGCTAACCAACTTTTATGTTTTTATAACCATTTGCATAGTTTGGTGAAGTGCTCATTCAAATCATTGCTCGTTAGAAGACTGGTTTCTTATAATTGTCTTTTAGGCTTTTACTTCAAATGCATTCTAGCTACAAGCTCTTTATGATATATATGATTTGTAAATACTTTCTCCAGCCTGAAACTTGTGTCTTTTTTATGGTTAATGGTATATTTTGATGCATAGTCATATGATTTCTGTTTAGGTTCAGTTTATTTTGTACTTTTTTTTTTTTTGCTACAGAGTCTCCCTGTAGTCCTAGCTGGCCTGGAACTCCTTATGTAGGCCAGGCTGTCACATAGATCTGCCTGTGTCTGCCTCCCAAGTGCTGGGATTAAAGGTGTGTGCCACCATGCCCAGCCTCTTCTTATTTTTCCTGGAGAATGCTTCTGCTAATGTATCTTATTATGGTCACATAATTTTCATATATACATATATATATGTATTTATTAACCCTTCTTCAGTGATATCTGATTATCTTTGATGGGTTCTTAACCTAATCTACTAGCCTATTTCTTTTGATTAGAGAATTGAGAACATGAACCCCATATGTTGATACTGTGTATGTATTAATTCGTACTGTTTAGTAGGTTCCGAATCCTCATTTGCTAAGCTACTTGTGCCAAATTCACCTCCTCCTCCTTGGGAGATCCTCCCACCCACAAGTGCAAGACCTCTGAGGTCCCAGGGCTGATAAAACCGACAGAAAACCTTCTATTTGGGGTTTGTATGGCTTATGACATCTGGGAAAGGGTAACTTAAAAAGTCCTACGCCCATTTCTGACGTTTTGGCTAAGCTTTGAGATCTGTGCCACCAACACCACTCAGTCTGCTCTACCAGCCTTCTCTCCCCTGGTTTGCTGTTCTGGTCCCTGTGTCCAAAATGGCTGTTACCCCTCCCCGTTTTCCCAGTGCACTCAGCTTCTCTCAGCGTCTGTCTTTAGACCAGAGGACGCCTACCCAACACTACTGTTCTAGAACACTTCATTTTTGTCTGTGACTTCATGAATGTGTTAATTTCAGTATTTAGGATTCTTTCAGGTATCCTCTGTAGTGCTGGCTGATTGTCATTCATTCATTCAGTTTGTATTTATCATAGCGGAGTTCTTTCTCCTTCAATTATGAAGGCTAGTCTTGGTGGAAAGAGTAATCTTCTTTTCTGTCAGTTCTTTGCAGTGTTTTGAAGTTATTATCATACAGAGCTCAAAATATATTGCCTCATGCCCCCCTGGCTATTAGACTGTTATTCTCAGGGTTTTTTCTTTATGTGTTACTTTTGCTTCTTTCTTGTAGTTTTCAATATTCTTTCTTCATTGTGTGGAAATAGTGTTTTAACTATAATATAATATGGGAAGTTCTTGTTTTTGTGTGGCATTCTAAATGCCTCCTGTCTCTAGATGGTTTGTTCCTTCCCAAGATTTGGATGCTTGCTTTCTATGATCTTATTAAATATATTTTCTATGCCTTTGGTTTGGTCTTCTTTTTAATTGTTATTATTTTTATTTTTATTTATGTGTATGTACCATATGTGTGGATGTGCACACTAGCCATCAGATCCCCTGGACCTGAAGGTACAGGTAGTTGTAAACCATCCTACAGGGTGCTCAGCACTGAACTTAGGTCCTCTGCAAGAGCAGCCAGTGCTCTTAACACTGAGCCATCTCTCCAGTCCCTGTACTTCTTTTTCTTATGCTGTGTTCACAGTTTGTATGTTTGGTCTTTTAATATTATCCCATAGAGCACACGTGTTCTGTTTGTTCTTTATTACTATTCTATATTCATTGTTTCCTGAATGTCTAATTTATCTACCTTGACTTCAAGCCCTGATTATCTTCTAATTAATCCAGTCTATTGATGACGATTTCCAGTGAGTTTGTATTTGACTTATTGAGCTTTCGATTTCCAATTGATATTTTCTAGGATTTCTAACTCTACTGAATTCATCTTTTATATCCTATATTATCTTCTTTATTTTGTTTAGCTGTTTATTTGTTTTTGTTTAATTTATTTAGGAGTTTGTCATGTGCTCCTTGATCTCACTGAACATTCTTAAAAATCATTATTTTGAATTCTTTTGAAGGATTTCATCTACTTCACTCTAAGTAGAATTCATTACTTTGGAATTAGTAATTTTTGGAAGAGTCATGTTATCTAGATTTTTTTCATATTTCTTGTGTTTCTGCATTGGGACTTGTACATCTGGAATTAAGTAATAGGATATTTTTAATCACCTGTGTTCTTTTAGTTGAAGAATTTGCAGTGTTTAAGTTGGACTAGATTTTAATAATGTTGAGGTAGTTTCTCCCCACTGCTCTTGGAATGTAGTTCAGCTGCTAAACTCTCAGCCTCATGCCCAGGGCACTTGATTGCCAGCACCACTATGAGCTCAGAAAACTAACTGCAGAAATAACTATAACTGATGAATAGGCTTACTCTAAAAATACAGTAACAATCAACTAAAAACAGCCACTGCTTAAATTCCAATGAGTTTTGTGATAAAAGAACAGGGATAGCCCAATGTGTTCTAAGATATTACTTACTAAGAGTATGAATGAAAAGAAAAGAAATAACATATGACTAATAATGTCAGAACAATGGAGAAAATAGGAAGAACAGTAAATAGAAAGAGGAAACTAAAAGAAGATGAGCAGGTGTGATGCCACACATCTTTTTTTTTCATCTTTTTAAAATTTTTTTAATAACTACATGATTAGAAGAAGCATTTCACTACAGATTTAACATTCAGTAACACACTCCAGAGCTAGAGTACCTCTCTTTCACAAGTGGCTGCAAGTTTCTAGGTTCACAGTTGAGTTAATACAGTTATACAATATTGAACTCAGTATAAGCCCTGTAAGACATAAAATTGAAGGTTTTTCTAACCTTTAAAAAAGCTTTTTTAAACGTTGGAACCTCATTTAATTTTATGTCTTATAGAGTTTATAATGAGTAAAAGATTATATAAGTGTAATAATTCATCTGTAAACCTAGAAATATACAGCCAATTTTGAAAGAGATGTACCCTAGCTCAGAAAAATGTTATTGAATAGGTTAATGCTGTTGTAATGAAATGCTTCTTTTAATTAAAATTAAAAAAACAGGGAAAAAAAAAAGATCTCCATTTCATTTTAGAATATATTGTTCCTTGCAGACTCCCAAATAGTAACCCAGCATAGAACTGGGAAAATGAACAGCAGACCCTAATCTTCTCTAAAGGAGTATTGACAACTGATTGCTGCTAGAAGAGGAATAGCTGACCCCCCTAAAACAAAGACCTGTAGGCTGACTAGATTCACCAGAAGCACAAATAGTGGGGATTGGCTGGGGTGCTGACAACACAGCAGACAACAGGAGGAATATCAGAGTATAAGGGCTCTAGTCGGGGGAGGCAGGCTATGAGAGGATGCCATCTGGGAAGTGGGTGTATAGTTGAATAAGATGGTTTGGGATGTTCTATGTGATACACACACACACACACACACACACACACACACACACACAAATCAACAAATTTTAAAAAATGTATTACATTTGCGGAGGAAGCATGGAAATTTACGTCATGCTAATTAGTAGAGGTGATAAACATTACCATTGAAATCTACCCAATGACTTCATAGATGTCACACATCTTTAATCCCAGCACTCGGGAGGTAGAATGAGATTGAGACCAGCTTGGGATGGTCTCCATAGAAAGTTCCATCCAGATGGGGCTACATAGTGAGACCCTGTCTCAAAAAAAGATGGTAGACAAGGAAAAGCCAGCTAAAAGTAGAAAAGAAAATAAGAAAGGGGTAGGAAAGAATAAAAGGAGAAAAAACAATCAGACAGCCGAAAGGAATCCAAACACTTGGGATGTTGAGGCAGGGAGATGCTGAGCTGCAGAGAATCCTGTGCTCTATGGGAGAGGCTGTCTCAGTAAGAGAGAAGGCAAAGGAAGGACAGAAAACACTGTAGAGCAAAGCTGGTGCATGGAATGAGATTCTAAATAAGGAACATGTGAACGAAGGAAAGAGAACCAGCGAGAAGGCAAAATAAAATCTGGATTAGTGGTCGAACTACTTGTCAGATTTAGTTAGTCTGCCTTAAAGAACCTTTTACTGAGTTGTTGGCCAGGGTGGCCAAAGGGACTCCCAGACAGTAACCCAGCATAGAACTGGGAAAATGAACAGCAGTCCCCCATCTTATCTAAAAGAATATTGACAACTGATTGCTGCTAGATGAGGAATAGCTGACCCTCCTAAACAAAGACCTCTAGATAGGCTGACTAGATTCACCAGAAGGGCAAGTAGTGGGGAATGACTGGGGGTGCCGACAACACAGCAGACAGTAGCAGGGATATCAGAGTATAAGGGCTCTAGTGGGGGGAGGGAGGCTATGGGAGGGTGCCATCTGGGAAGTGGGTGTGTAGGTGACTAAGATGGTTTGGGATGTTCTATGTTTTATACACACACACACACACACACACACAAAATCAACAAATTTTTTAAAGTGTATTATATTTGAGGAGGAAGCATGGAAAATTATATCATGTTAATTAGTAGAAGTGATAAACATTACCATTAAAATCCACCCGATGACTTCATAGACATACACAGGTGCCAAGGATCCAAGTGCAACCGATTATGACTAGTAACAGATACATACAGATTAGAGATGCATGTGCCAGTGTTAGTAGCAAAAACAATGAGTGTTTCTGCAAGGAACAATATATTCTAAAATGAAATGGAGATCTTTTTTAAAGGTTAAAAACTCATTCAATTTTATGTCTTACAGGGCTTATACTGAATTCAATATTGTATAACTGTATTAATTCAACTGTGAACCTAGAAACGTACAGCCACTTGTGAAAGAGATGTACTCTTGCTCTGGAGTGTGTTACTGAATATGTTAAAGCTGTAATGAAATGCTTCTTCTAATCATGTAGTCATTAAAAATTAAAAAAAATAATGATAAAAAAGAATCTTCATAAAAGGATATATTCAGAGAGGAGGAACAAAAGAAGTGCATGGGAAGAAAGAAATAAAAATAGAAGTAAAAATTAATTAAAAGATGAAAACAACAACTATAGCAGTATAGATATGTGTGTGTGTGTGTGTGTGTGTGTGTGTGTGTGTGTGTGTGTAAACACTACTTTACATTCTCCATCGGTGCCACTCATTCAGTAAGATTGTCTTGCAATGAGAAGGTGTGGTTGGTGGGCTGAGTAGTGGTGATATTAATTAAGTGTTCTTTCTCTAGGGTCAGGATGGGGCTGCAGGCGAGCTGTCCACTTGTAGGCCTTGTGCCCCAGCATATTCAGCACTTGTGAGTCTTATGCCTTTTCTGGGGAGCCAGTGAATCTGATTCCAATCAATGACTCAGACCAGATTTCCAGCACATGGAGATGATTTTGACTCAGTGTTATTCCTCTCTGGTTTAGCTACAAGAATTCTACATGCCAGCTCTCAGGGTATAGTCCCTTGACACTTGCCACGGCTTCTCAGAGTGGGCTGTGTAGGGAGGAATCTTTGCCTCTGGACTCATCGGGTATCTTTTTAAAATAGCTCCTTGCCATTGATGCTCTGGTGGAAAATCAAGAAGAGGGTTTTTCTGGTACCATATGGTATTTAGACCACAAGATTCCTGTCTGATTGTACTACAGATCTTCTCCCTATCCCTTCATTGCTCTTCAGATTATCTAGTACTGAAAATACAGAGTGGATTTTCTGAGTCTCTGTCTTGAGCTATGGTTCCCACCCTCTGCAGTTGCCTTCAACTGTGCACTGGAGTTGAACATCCCACCCCCTCTACCTGGGGTTAGGCTCTCTCTCTCTCTCTCTCTCTCTCTCTCTCTCTCTCTCTCTCTCCTCTCTTTCCTCTCTCTTCCTCTCTTGCTTTCTCTCTCAACATTTCCTTTTTATATTTTCTGCTAAGATTTGAGTACCTTTCCACAGTCATTTACCTCAGAGGATGACTTTTCTCCATCTGTCCTTGATTTATTCCCTAGAGATTCCAGCCTAAAAATTTGATGTGAAGTTGTGACAGAATAAGACAAACAGTTATAAGCTATTTTCAATACTTCAGGCATGGGGTGATGAGAACTGGATAACCCCAGATGAATAAAAGGGGGGAAGGATGTCTAAAACAGTGAGAGATACTTGGAGAGTGGGGCTGGGCAGAAGGAGTGGGATGTGCTTCAGGATCCAATGCATTCAAAGGGACTGCTTCCTCTAAAGGAATATTAAATTCTCTTTTTAGTCTAATTGGTTGCGACATCCTGCCAGTTGCTTCCTAGGGAGGCAGGAAACTTGCCAAAATTTTAGCCTACTGCATAAGCATTCCTGAATTTATCCCAGGTGCTTAGGAGTGTGATGGAGTGGGAATAGGAGAGCATAGAAAGTTACCTCAGAAGGAGTCCCTGTGGTGTTGATTTGATAGCAAGCTTTCTTCTGACTGGAGATGGAGGAAAGTTGGGGGGAAGGGCTCGCTACTATATAAGTTTATTGCAGACCAAATGAATATGCATCAGAATTGCCAAAATATGCTGAAGACACTACTGCTGAAAAGGATGGGAATGAAGACAAGCATGAGTACATCTTTTTATTTGCTATTGAAAGCTATACAGGAGTTCAGTGTGAATGCCTTGTTAGAAGACACAGTGCTGGGAACCAGAGGCTCCACCTATTTAAGTCATAACTAGGGATACGACTACATTTTCCCTTTAAGCATAATGTTCTCATATTCTTCACTCTGTGTTTTAATCTCTCTCTCTCTCTCTCTCTCTCTCTCTCCACACACACACACACACACATGCATGCGAAGTTCTTAGTATTATAAAATCCGAGAGACAAAGCATATCTTATGTGGCTGCTGTTCAGCATCCTCACACTGCACTTGGACCAGGGGATTGATGACAATCTTCAATGACTTATGAAACACCCTGGCTGAGGGCCCTCAGGTCCTGACTGTATGTGATTCAGTCACATCTCTGAGTACTGCTTTGGCATCTTCACGTAGATGAATATCACAGATTTACAGAATCGGAATTGGCCTCTGACAAGACTTCTTGTGAGTCCTATGCTTATTAACAGCTGAGTGTGCGTTCTTCCTTCACTTACTCTGATCGTCGTCTTGTCAGCTTATATATTCTGCAGATACTTGGTGGTATGTGTAATCCCTGACTTAGCTCTCTTCTCAGTCACTCAGGACACTTCTTGAGGCAATGTAGACACTTGTGACAGATTTGATAACACCATTGCTTGTGTAAATCCATACTACCAAGGAAAATGCATTAATTGCTTTTCTTTGCACCCTAAGACATAGCTCAAATCACTATGACAAGCAGGAAGGATGCACATGTTTTATAGGATTTTCAAAAGAATGTTTGCAAATCAATATACCACAATGTCATGACTGATAAAATTTGAATTTTATTTGTCATAACTGCTACTTTTAGTAAAATCCCTCAGTAGTGTTTCTCAAAGGTGAGACATTTAATCCAAAAATGTTCATGGAGGATTTATATTCTTGGGAAATTAGATTGATATTGATTTGACTAAATTAAGCCTCTGTTAACGACCGGAGGAAAAATACTTAAACATTGCTTGTGACATCACATTAACAATGAATAATTCAGCTGAGTTCAATGTTAAGAAAGATATTTAATTTGAAGCTTTTGCCACATGATATAAAAATATGTGTCAAGGAATTCATTTTCAAAGTGATATCTCTGCATCCAGAACTAGTAGAACTGGAAGGCTGTACAGAAGGTATTGAAATAACAGCAAATATTTAATTATACATATCAATGATGCATATTTTTCCTGCATATTCTGTTGTAAAGTTTGTGGCTTACATCAGGCTGCGTGGAGAATCAGTGTATAAGAAAATGCGTATGCCAAATGTAAAGCAAGATTCCACGTCCTAATACCCCACATTTCAAAACCGGCTGCTGATAATTTGACCAGTTTATTTTTCTTTGGCAGCAGCAGCACTCTGCTAAGGCAAAGCAAATGTCATAAAATGTTTTGTTTTCCAGCAGCTACTGGCAAATAATTGGCATCTGTTTTCTGTTGTCTAGCTGCAGTTGTGTTTTCTGAAACAGAAGTTTCCATTCCTCGTCTAATAACTTGTTGATTAAGAACTCTCAAGGGATTTAAGAAAAAAATAAAAAGGAAAAGAAACAAAAAGAAAAAAAGAAAAGCCTTGAAAACATTTGGGCTGCAGCAACCCAGACGGACTCACCATGCATTCCAACCGGATGGACTCACCGTGCATTCCATCCTAAGATATTTGAACTCATCTGTGTTTCCAAAAATAAACAAGGAAAGACATAAATAAATCCTTTTATGAAACCTGAGCAATGAGCTTCTCTGTTGCAAAGGTGGAGAAACAAAAGGTCCTCTTGGAAATTATCTTGCTCACCTACTTTTTGACAAGGGCCACATGTGTTCGATGTTATTGACAAAGGAAGGGAGCAAAACCTCCAGGGTGGAAAAATTGGGTTTGCCTTGAACTCAAACACTTTTAAAAGCTCAGTTAAGTGGGGGATGTGATTATTTGTAGAGCAGGAAAGGCACTTACCACTGCAACTGTAGGAGACACTCTGTTTTTAATGTTTAAGAGCAGATAAAATGCCACTTCCCCTGACTTCAGGCGTTCTTCTGGCTGAGGACTAGGCCATTAATAGTCATTAACACTATTTCAAATGTATTGCCAGAGTGGTAATGAAATCAACACCTTCTAATTTTTATATCGAAGCTCTGCCAAAGTGCATTTGGTCTTGTCACTACATAGGGATGTGCTGTGTGATGTGCCTGCTACTTAAGATATCAACATAAACACTGAATAAAAACATAAATCTTTTATGATGTTGGGACATGTTGCCATTTCATTGTAAATCAACAAAGATCAATTATTCAACCTAGCCCATTGTTTAACAGATGAAGGGCATACAGGCCAGTAGTAGTGTAAAATTGGTCTGCTTTCCTATTCTGAGTTGACTGTTATTTTAGTTCTTTCAAACAAATCATTAGCTGAAAAGCTATCGTTTGGAATTTGAGTCTGTGCCATGTTCCCACATTTGTCATTTAGGGAAATGTCTGTAATACTCAGTTAATGTGGTGAACACCTTTTGTTTCTCTAAAAACAATACCTCTTCTATTGTTTCTCTAAAAACAATACCATGGACCAAGTGTCCATGGTCTGTAATATTAATTTCAAAACACAAGGATAGTATTTGCAGTTGCTGTTCTAACACACACTCTTTTATACATGATGCAATGCAAGCATTCTGTATTGAGTTAAAAGATATGGACTAGAAAGAGAAATAATGACACAAGGGAGAGAAGAACAAAGGAGGGGAGGAGGGGCAAAGACAGAGGGAGGGAAAAGAAAAGTTGGTTAACTTGCTTCAGATGGAAGTTTTTCTTGCTTTCTTCCTTTCCTTTTCTTCATGATTTAAATGAATGCAGGTTAGAAATAAATGAATTAGCTAGAAGAATGGAGACACCTGTGCCCACCTTTGCCCATAGCTGCTTCCTCAGTGACCAAGCTGAGATATCCCTACACTGCTTGATCTTACAGTTTCGGGGATTTTTTCCTTCCTAGTCACACCAGTGATGCTGGCCCACCTTCTGCATCAACAAATGTCTAGGAGGCTTAATGTCTATAGAAAAGAATATATGTTTATTTCTAGTTTATTTCTAGTTGTCATGTTTTCCAAGATTATTCATTATGCTTTACAGAGGCATTAATGCTTTCTCATAGAGAGTCTAATTGTAAAATAGAGGAAACCAAGACAAATACACATTTACCCTACTGCTCAGCTCCTAAGCCATCACCAGTGGTCTCAACCTCCTCACTCGCTTCATAGGCCAGTAAGATAAACCTTTTCATTTTCATTTGGCCAGAAAACTGTGTATTTATAACATATAATTTTTTTAGTTGTTCCTAACCTCCACACAGTGTCATCAATACTGAGCGTTTTGGTCTTAACAGGGCATAGTCCTTTTGCTATGGAGTTCAACAGTCATGAGGCAGGGGAAAATACATCCTTATATATAAACCATTATATTTTGAAATCAAGTGATATATAGTTTCATTGAAGCAGTAAGACAGAGGTAAGAGGCTTCATTTAGCTTTAAAGTACTCGGCTTTCTTCTACTACAGATAGATATAAATGATTAGTTTGGTAGAAAGAATGCAGATACAAAGCATTCAGGGACAGGGAGGAAGAAAGCTGGTGAACTGAAAGAGAGGACATGCAATCTGTGGAATGCCCTTGAGTAAGAAAAGCTTCTATACAGAGTCTGCTAAAGACCACAAGCCACCTGCTTGCTGTACTTGGCCAATGTGCTCAAAGCCTGTTTCCTGAAGTCAGCACCATTCTTTCTGAGACAAGAAAATGCAAAAGCTAAGAGAGTTGTCACCACCCTTCTCCACAAGGAAATGGAAAGCAAAACCCATTCCACATCTTTACTCCCTGGAAAGTATACAGCCATTTGGTATGTTGAATATCTTTAGGATTCATTAACTTTGGAACCAGGAAAGATTGCATTTTACAATGATGTTTAGGATGTTTACTAATATGAGCAAGTACCTATTCAGTACCATATCGATATCCATGAAATGAATCCCATATTATGGCATAGAAACAGTGTTTCAGTATCTCGATGTTGCAATATCGGGGGTCCTCAGGGATTGGGAGTGAGGCCACAGCATCAGTCGAATGACATGCAGACACCAGAGACCAGGTTCTGTGATGCAGATCTAAAGTTTATTAGGAAGTGAGGAAGTGTAGCAGGCTTTATAGGGAATAGCTACCAATCACTGGGCTCCACGTAGCCAATCACCTTAAAGGTGAGGCCAACCGTCACTGAGACTGCACCAGGAAGGACTGGGCAGGCTTTGTACAGTGACAACAAAGAAGTGGGGAATTCACTGGGTGGGGAAACATGGGATGAGGGTCAGGCCACCTTGGAGTGTGCTCACAAGGCTTGAACTGATGATCCTGTGGGTTCATTGTGCCTTTACCAAAGCTGCCAAGTAAATCCCCAAGCCAGGACTCTCCTCATCTCAAAAATTCTCTCATTCATTTAGGTTCTGAAATTCCATGTCTTCTTCCCAAAGTTATCACTATTTTGGGGTCTTTTGTCATTTTCATGTGAAGAGCCTCACATTTTAGAAAGACCTAATAGTAAAGTAGCTTATGTTTTAACAAAGGCTCTTGACAAAGGATGATCTTCTCAGCCCCCAATCCCCTCTTGTCCTGGCTGGAGGTGATACAGGAAGTTTGTTTTGATTGTTAGATAAGAAAGGGGCAATATTAAGAAAGTATTGTAATAAAATCCCTTCAAGTCTTGCTAAGACAGAAAATTAAAAAGGACATGCAGACACAAGTAAAAGAATTTACTATATTTTGGAATGTTTACTGTTTCTTTGTTAAATGAGATACACTTGATTGACCAGGGCCTGCAAACACTCCCTGTGAATCTTCTCACTGTTTTGTAAAAAAATAGTTTAAAAAATTATTTATTTGCTTCTTGTTATGTGTGTGTTTTGTCTGCATGTATGTAAGTGCACCTGTGTCATGCAATGCCCACAGAGGACAGAAGAGGGCATCAGATTCCCTGGAACTGGAGTTAGAGATGGTTGTTAGCTGCCATGTGGGTTCTGGGACCTGAACCTGGGTCATCTTCAAGAACAACCAGGGCTCTTAAACACTGAATCATCTCTCCAGCCCTTCCTCTTGCTTTTGATATCAAGAATGTGTGCCTCTTCTTGGAGTTTTTTCTTAGTTGCCTAAGTGAACAAAAGTCAAATCACATCATAGTTCCTCACTATATTCTTAGAAGATATCTATGTAAGTATGGGAAAGAGAGAATATCTCTGTAATATGTTCCTGTGGTTATTAAATAACTGAAACTCAAGGACTGGCATAAAGATACTCCTTCCTCAAATATTTTTGCATGAAAGCTGGGCATATTGTGTAATGAAATTTCATACTAGACACCTTTATGTAGTGTGTCATTATCATGAGGTATATCCATGCATATTTTTATAAAGTCAGAGTAGAAATCAATAAACTAGAAACAAAGAAAACAATACAAACAACCCATGGATGTAAGAGCTGGTTCTTTGAAAAGATAAAATAGGCAGACCCTTAACCTAGATAACCAAAAGAAAGAAAGAAAGAGCAAATCCAAATACAACAGATCAGAGACAAAAGGGGAATACTTTAAAAAAGTTATACTCTATTAAATTAGAAAATCTAGAAGAAATGAATGAATTTCTAAATTCAGTTGAACCAACAATGTAAACAAACCCATAACAAATACTGAAATTGAAACAGTAATACAAAAGCCTCCCATTGGTTCTCTGTATTGTTGTCTTTGTTTCTTTGATTTCTACTCTGATTTTTATTATTTCTATGTGTTTGCTGGGTTTGGGTTTGGATTGTTCTTGCTTTTCCAAAGTCTTGAATTGTACTGTTACATCACTTATTTGTACACTTCTGCTTTTTAATGTAGGCAGTTAGAGCTATAAATTTCCCTTTTAGAGCTGCCTTTAAAGTGTCCCAAAAGTTTGGTTGTGTTGTGTTATCATTTTCATTAAGCTCCAGGAATACTTTTTTTTTTCTTGCATTCTTCTTTGACAAATTCTTCATTCAGGATGTGTTATTTTGTTTCCATGAGTTGGTGTAGTTACTAGAGCCTCTTTTGCAGTTGATTTTAACCTTTATTGTTTTGTAGTCCCATGTAATAGATAGAAGTATTTCATTTTTTTTTGAATACTTGTTGAGGTTTGTTTTGTGCCCCAGTATGTGGTCCATTTTAGAGAAAATTCCATGGGGTCCTGAGTAGAATGTGTATTCTTTGGTGGTGGGTGGAATATTTTGTAGATGTCTGTTAGGTCCAATGATGTTTGATATCATTAATTCAGATGTTTCTCTGTTTATTCTTTGTCCAGATGACCTGTCTATAGAGAAAGTGGGGTATTGAAGTCACCTACTATTACTGAGCTGTAGTTAATCTGTGCCTTAGCATCCAATTGTACTGTTTTTATGAAACTGGGTGCACCAGATTTTGATTCATATATGTTTATGATTGTTATGTCTTTTCAGTTGTTCTCTTGATCAGAACAAAGTGACTTTCTATAATCTCTTCTCATTAATTTTAATTTGAAGTCTATTTTGTTAGATAGCAGTATTGCAATGCCTGTTTTTTTCTTAATGTCATTTTGCTTGGAAAAATTCATTTTCCATCTTTTCACCCTAAGGTGGTACCTATTCTTGAATGTAAGACGTATTTTTAAAAAATATATATTTATTACTTTTAATATATATATGTATATGTATATGTATATGTATATGTATATGTATGAGTGTGTTGCCTGCATGTGCGTAAGTGCGAATATACCGTGTGAATGCAATGCCCACAGAGGCTAGAAGAGTGTGTTGGATCCCCTGGAACTGGAGTTACAGATGGTTGTTAGCTGTCATGTTGGTACTGGGACTCAAACCCGGGTCCTCTGGATAAACAGCAAGTATTATTAACCACCAAGCCTTCTCTCCAATTCCAAGATGTTTCTTGAAGGCAACAGAAAGAAGGATTTTTATTTTTGTATGCAGTCAACTAACCTGTGTCTTTTGACTGGGGAGTTGAGATGGATGATATTTAAAGTTATTATTGAAAGATGTGTATGCATTGGTTCCTGTCATTTTATTTTCTGTTTGCATTCTTAGACCTATTTTATGTTTTAGTAATTATACCTTCATTTTTTCTTTCTTTCTGTAGTCCCTTGGGTGTGGTCTTTACTTTATTCAGTCCTTTGTGTTGCTTCGAGTATTTTCTGTAGGGCTGGTTTGGTGGACATGAATTCTTCCAGCCTATTTGCAGTTTTGTTTTCTTTTTTTAATTTTTTTTTTTTGAAGCTGAGGACAGAACCCAGGGCCTTGCGCTTGCTAGGCAAGCACTCTACCACTGAGCTAAATCCCCAACCCCCACATTTATTTATTTTTATTTTGTGTATATAAGCATTATGCCTGCATGTGTGTAAATGCACCCATGTTATGCAGTGCCTGCAAAGGACAGTAGAGGGCGTCAGATTCCCTGGAACTGGAGTTACAGACAGTTAGGCACTGTGTAGATGCTGGGATTCAAACCTGGGTCTTCTGCAAGAACCATGAGTGCTCTTAAGCACTAAGCCATCTCTCCAGCCCTCTCAGTCTATTTATTTCATGGGAAAATTTTCTTTCCTCTTAGTCTATGATAGTTCTTCTGGATAAAATATTCTGGTTGATATCTATGATTATTTAGACCTTGGAATACTTTGTTCTAGGCTCTTCTGGAGTTTATAGTTTATATTAAAAAGTAAGCTATAGTCAAGTGTGATGGTACACACCTTTAATCCTACACTCAGGAAGTAGAGACAGACAGATCTCTGTGTGTTCCAGGCCAGCTGGGGCTACAGTGAGGCAGTGTCTCCAAAGGAAAAAAAAAAAAAAAAACCAGAAAGAAAAAGGAAAATGAAAAGTCATCTGTAATTCTGATGGATTATCTGATGGATTATCTTTCTATGTGACTGGTTGTTTTTTCTCCTACAGTTGTCAGTACCCTCTCTTTGTTCTGTACATTTAGTGTTTTTACTTCACTAAAAGTGGTGGGGAGTTTCTGTTCTGGTCCTATTTGTTTTTCTGTGTGCTTCTTGCATCTATATGAGTAGAGCTTCCCTGAATTTAGGGATTTTCTTCTATAATCTTGATGAAGATTTGGTTGAAGTCCCAAATGCCTATGAAGAATATCAAAACCAAGTAAAGACATAACCAATAAAAGAAAAATAAAACTATAAGACCATAATCCTAATTAACATTAATGGAAAAAATTCTTAACAAAATACTTGAAAATCACATATAGACACACATCAAAAAAATCATCCAGGGCTGGAGAGATGGTTCAGCAATTAAGGGCACTGGCTGCTCTTGCATAAGACCCAGGTTTGAATGCAGCACCAAAAAAGAAGGCTAGCAATTATCTGTACATCCAGCTCCATGGAATCCAATGCCCTCTTCTGTTTTCTATGGACATGGCATGACACAGATTTAAAGACAAATAGCACATGTTCATCTCAATAGACTGAGAACATGCCTTTGACAAAATCCAGCATGCATTTCTGATAACAGTCCTAAAGGGAATTGGGCTGGAGAGAACATACCACAACATAATTAAGGCTATATACAACAAACCCACAGCCAACATCATTCTAAACAGAGAAAAAAATTGAAGAATTTCCATTAAAATCAGGAAGCAGAAAAACTGTCCACTATCTCCACTCTTTTTCAATATAGTGCCCGAAACTCTACCTAGAGCAATAAAACAAGAGAAGGAAATTAAAGTGGTAGTAATTGGAAAAGAAGAGGTCAAATTATCAGTATTTCAGACAATATATTAAACATAAGAAATCCCAAAATTTCTACGAGGAAACTTCTAGAAATGCTCAACACTTTGAGCAAAAGGGCAGGATTCAAAATCAATTTACAAAAATCAGTAGTCTTTCTATATACCAATAAAAGCAATCAGAGAAAGAGTCCATAGAAACAATTTCATTCACAATAGCCTAACCAAAGACATTGACGACCTCTACAATAAAAACTTGAAATCTTTGGAGAGATTGAAGAAGACATAAGCACACAGAATGATCTCCCATGTTCATGGGTTGGTAGAATTAATACAGTGAAAATGATCATCCTACCAAAAACTATTTATAGACAATGCAATCCCAAACAAAATCCCTGATAGTCTTCACAAAAATTGAAAAAAATCCAAAAATTCATACAGAAATACCAGAGATACCAGATAGTCAAAGCAATTCTGAGTACAAAGAGCAATGCTGGTGTCATTACCATACTAGATTTCAAACTATATTACAGAGCTATAGCTATAAAAACAGCATGGTATTGGCACAAAATCAGACCTTAGATCAATGGAATAAGACAAAAGATTCAAACAGGAGTTCATATAATTTCAGCCACCTGATATTTGAAAAAGGTGCAGCAAACACACACAGGAGGAAATACAATTAACAGATGGTTCTGGCAAAACTGGATCTCCATGTGTAGAAGAATGAAATTAGACCCAGATCTTTCATCCTGTACAAAAGTCAATTCCACATGGATTAAAGACCTCAATGTGAAACCTGAAATCCTGAAACTGTTAGAAGAAAACAGTATCCTACAACATATGGAAGCAGGAAAGAACTTTCTAAATTGGACATTGGTTGCTCAGGAATTAAGGTTAAAAAAATTGACAGAAACTAAAAAGTTTCTGTATAGCAAGGGAAACTACAAATTGAATGAGGAGGAAGCCTACAGAACGGGAGAAAATCTTCACCAGCTAATCATTTGACAGAGGATTAATATCCAAAATATACCAAGTACTCAAAAAACAAAGAATCAAGAAAATAAATGGCTGTGCTGGACAGCTTTAGTGTCAACTTGACACACCTGGGTTGAGGGAGCCTCAGTTGGGGAATTGACTCCATTGGACTGGCCTGTGGCCATGTCTGTGGGGCATCTTCTTGATTGTTGAGTAATGTGGGAGGGCCCAGCCCACTGTGGGTAGTGCCACCCCTGGACAGGTGGTTCTGTGTTGTATAAGAAAGCAGGGGGGCCAGGGGAGCAACCCAGTAAGCAGCATTCCTCCATGCCCTGTGCTCCAGCTCCTGCTTCCAGGTTTCTGCCCTGAGTTCCTACCTTGAGCTCCCTGATGAACTGTGACCCAGGAGATGTAACACAAATAAACCCTTTCCTCCCCAAATTGGTAGCACTCAAAGTGTTTTGTCACAGCAATAGAGAAACAATTTAGAACAATAGCCCAATTTAAAAATGGGCTATGGATCTGAACAGAGTTCACAAAAGAAGAAATGAAAATGTGTAAGAAATCTTTAAGACATTAAAATGTCAACATCCTTAATAATTAGGGAAATGCAACCCAAAACTCCTTTAAGATTTTATCTTACCCCAATCAGAATGGTTAAGATCAAGAGGAAAAAAATGATGCTAAATGCCGGCCAGGATGTGGGGAAAGGAAACTCTCACTTACTGCTGATGGGATTATAAACTGGTGCAACCATTATGGAAGTCAATGTGGAGAACTCTTAAAAACTTAAATAAATCTACCTTATGATCAGTACACCACTCTTCAGCATATACCAAAAGGTCTCATCCTACTGCAGAGATACATGTTTAGCACTGTTTGTTGCTATTCTTTTCACAATATCTTAAGAAATGGAAACAACATAAATGTCCCTCAACTGATGAATGGATAATGAAAATGAGATATATTTACACTATGGGGTTCCACTCAGCAATAAAGAAAAACAAAACCATGAAATTTTCAGGTAAATCAATAGAAGTAGAACCTGTTATACTAAGTGAAGCAACACAGATTAAAGAAACAAGTAATGTTCTCTCTCATTTGTGGATCTTGGCTCCAAATCCTTATATGTGAGCATACATCCTGATATAACTACAGGATCCAAGAATATGAAAAAGAACCATGGGGGCAAAGGTGAAGAAGGAACTCGAGAGAGGGGGATATTAGGAGAAAGGTGTTATCAAGGGAGAAATGGGGAAAATGGGGGTTACTTTAACTGAGGAAGAAGGAGGAAGGACTATACAGGTGAAGAGAAAGGCAAAGAGATAAATACTGCTTAGGTCATGTGAAAAACCAGAGGGAAATATATTAGCACACAACCTACTGAAAAAATACATGTACTATACATTTGAGTGAATGTGTATAGATCAAGGCTATATAACAAAAAACACAGTGTCAAGCAGGGGAAACCTCTCTTTGAGTTGTTGGTCAGGGTAGTCAGAGACTCTCCAGATAACACAGGCTATTGCACAGTCCTTGATTATCCTCCAGAAGTTGAATGCAAGACCCTATTGCTGAAGACAGGACATACTTTCAACAAAGGACTTGGAGCAACTGAGCTGTACCAGACCTGGAATCCTCTTCCCTAAAGACTAAGTCTCATAGTATCAGAGGGTACTATGCAAACTTCCAAGGGAGAAAACAAATCAATGATCCTACCCAGTAGTAAAGCCTAATAAACACAACAAAGTCTGGGCCATCAAACTTTTTTTGTTGGTGCAGTAGTGGCACTTTTATCTTAGGATAATCAAGAACTTTCTAGTTGGTCTTAAGGCCCACTCAATGTGAAGGAACTCTCATGTGGTACTCTAAACACAACCAAATACACAAGACTGGATAGGTCATAAGTCCTAGAGAAAAACCTACTTTTTCTACACCCCTAGACTAATGTAATTTCTTACTTTATTCTAAATGTGCATTTTTCTATTTACAGACAAATGTACTTCTCACCACTCATCAAAGAAGCTTTTTGTGCAACAGGTAGAGATCATTATAGCATTCCACAACTGGTCAAATTCAGAGAATAAGGGAAGTACTCAGCCCTAAGTTACACATATCTACAATGCAACCTCTATACCTAAGACTTAGGAAACTTAACAGACTAAGGGACAGAAAGAATATAAATGCATCTCTAAACTCTCACCAGAGACACTTCCTCATATAACAGATGGTGATTAATTCAAAAAGGCACAACTGTCCAAAATACAGAGAATAAGAGATCACAGAGTGCTTATACCTGAATAAGATACCTATAGCAAACCTCTGCCACCCAAGGCTCAGATACTGTTGTGGAAGTGGAGATGAAAAGACTGTAAGACTGAGAGATGTTGGATGGCTACAAGGAAACAGTTTTTCAGGTGACTGGGAACTTGTTCATATGCACTTACAGCAATGTTATCAGCATGCATAAGACCCATGCAAGCACAAACCAGACAAAAACCCAGCATAGAAGTGGGGATTGAGTTAGAGACCCCACTGGTAGGTGAGGAACTATTGGCAATTGATGACTACAGGGAGAGAGAGTGTTGATTTTCTTTCTCTCCTCCTCCTCCTCTTCCCCCTCCTCTTCCTCCTCCTCCTCCTCCTCCTCTTGCTTCTTCTTTAATATTTTGAGACAGTGTCTTTCTGTAGCCCCAGCTGGCTTGGCACTTGCTATTTAGATCATGCTGGACTCAGTCTCAAAGAAATCCCCCTGCCTCTGCCTTCCAAGTCCTGAGATGAAAGATGTGTGCCACTATACCTGGCCAGAGTTGGTTTTCATTAAGAGTGTGATTTTATATAGGTTAACCGGGCTCCAGTGGATAGATGCACACTGAAGAACATTTGGGGAGACTCTATGGTCTTAACATATATGACAGTATACATGAAATCCAGTGTGTGGGCTATAATAGGGATGCAGATAGGGTCTAAATAGGTCAAAATATATTGTATGAAATTCCCAAATATTCAATAAAAGTATTTAATGAAAATTCAAAAAGAAAACAAAAATTTTTAAGAGATGTAAACACACCACTTGCATAGAATCTGATAATATATGTACCCACAAGTAAAAATACATAATACTTTTTGTATTTTATATTCTATAAAATGTCACTACCGGGGCTGGAGAGATGGCTCAGCGGTTAAGAGCACTGATTGCTCTTGCAGAGGACCCGGGTTCGATTCCCAGCACCCACATGGTGGCTACGAACCGTCCTTAACTCCAGTTCCAGGGGAATCTGAAGCCCTCTTTTGACCTCTGCGGCATTGCACAACACAGGTGCACTCACATACATGCAGGCAATGCACTCATACACATAAAACAAAAATAAATAAATAAAATTTAAAAATGTCACTACCAAGAGGATTCTGGTACATGTTCCTTAGAGGATCTCTGTCATTTTATAATTAAGAATATGTAGGGCCAAAAAGCCTGCAATACTCCCAAGACCACGTAGTTAACAGAGAGACTGATTAGAACATGGCTTAACTGAGCTCTTTCTATAGCTACTTGCACCTCTGGAAAATAACTCAGATCTGTCCTAAATGACACATTTCAAACTACCCATTACTTGGTTCATTAACATTTGGGTATTTCACTATTTTGAAAGAGATTCTCTTAAATAGTAGTTAATAATGCAATAAAAATGGAGCAAGGCCCGGGACACTTATCAAGAAAATGTATAGCACAAACCAGTTAAATGTACTAGGGTTCTTCCCTATAATGTTGGGTAAATTTTAGGAACTGTCAGAGTTACAGCAAAGAAATCAGTATACCTAACATTAAATCAAGTGGATAAACATAAACCTTGCCTTCAGTGTAAAATCTTATTGGACAGTATAGCTGTTTTCTCTTTTAGAATAGACTAGGGAATTTTATAATAGAAAACATGAAGGGATCTTCCTCTGTATTATTCCTATACCTCATGTCATCATTAGCAAAATTCTATGTGCTATTTAGTTTTGTTTTCTCCTTTGTTTTCAATATAAAATGTGTGACTACCCTCTTAAAAAGTTCCATACTTGAATTGATGTCCAACAGTTTCTCTGATAGAAGAGAAGCCTTGTACTTCTCTGAAGTGCAAGGATATAGTCTCCATTCCAATTTTATGGATCTTCTGGATAAGCCACAGAAAATTCATGAGAAGGAAATTAAATCCACCAGATTTATATTTGGTATTGCTCTAAGGAAAAATTAGTTATTGCGTCTGATCTTGTTATTTTAATTTTTGTTGTTCTTTTGTTCACTTGTTTTCTCTAGTATCATGTTTCTGGAACCAGTTTTGCAAGGACCAGTGATTTCCAATTAGTTATGAAACAAGCATACATTAGGAATCTCACGTTTAGTCTAAGCAAATATAAAATGGGAAAAAATCGCATAAAAGATCTGATCTGGAACTTATTTTCATTAGGTTTGATTATCTGTAAGAATACAGTTGTGATTTCAAGGTTTATGTTACATTAAAAAATTGTCAGTTTCCTTGTTGCTAGTAGAGGAAACTTGGTAACAGCAGTTCTCATGGACCAAATTTCTAAGTGCGTAACTCATTTCCCCTTATTATTAATAAAGTAAAATAAAGTATTGAAGAAAGCAAATTGAGTCTTCACCCAAGAATCTCTCTCTGGGTGCTTCAGGGTTGGCTATGTCTGTTTTTGCTCCCAAGTTCTTCATGAGCTTCTTTGCTCCAGCTTCTTCCTCTGTGGCGTATTGCTGTTCCTTCCCAAGTGCCTTCCTTTTCCACTAAGGGTCACTGTATTTATTCAGTGCCAATAAGTGAGGAATAAATTCTTAGATGTTGGATAGAATCTTCACTATTGTTTTGCAAATTAACTAACTGAAGCAAAATAGTGATAATGTGTTATTATGGTTAAGGTTAATAAGCTACTGATTACTTCTAGAGGATACAACTGCAGACACATTATTTTAAAGGCCTATTTTGTTAAACTAACTGAAAACAAGCAAAATGATACTTTAATTCCTTCCTGCCATCTTCATCCGTCTACAATATGCTGGGGTCCGGAAAGGAAAATAAAGATGAGAGTAGGCTGAGCACCAGCATTTACCACTCTCTACTTCCTCACCATGTACCCAGTGCTACCAGCTGCCTCATGTTCCAGCGGCTATCCATTTGCTGTCCTGATGGACAACTGTGAGCTAACAAATGTTTAAGTTGCATTTGTGGGGAGTATTTTGTCACAACAACGATAAAAGAAACTAAAATAAAAATATGGTGCCAAGAAATGGGTTGTTGTTTTGATAAACCGGACCATGTGATTCTTAGGCCTTTGGATCTATCTTGCAGGAAGAATGTTGAAGAATTTGGAATTCTGAGTTAGAAAAGCCCTTGTGTTCTACAAATAGACCTTAATGTGCCATTTAGGGGGGGAAGATCAAAGTGCTGAAAGAAATGTATACAGTGGAGGCTCATGAGGGAATAGGAACTGTATTGGAAAGCTTGAGTGCTTTCTCATGATTTTCTATCAATAGATCTGGCTTCATTTTGCACATGTTCTGAGAACTTGTGTGAGACTAAATACAGGGACAATGAAAGGAGATTTCAATACAGGAAAGCTCTGAGGCTATGGAATGGCTACTGCTTACTGCTCTCATCTAGGGATATAGTGAAAGAGCAAAAACTAGAGTAGAAAAATAGGAAAATGTGCAGTTTGGTGGGAAAATAGTGACTTTATGGGCAAGGCAAGTTTGAATATAACTATAAAGAGATCATTGTTATTAAAGGGAAAGCTCGAGTTTTACACTGGGGTAACAGGAAAGGTGTCCAGGGGGCCAGACTCCACCCAACTAAGGTTTCGTATTATGCAATGTAAATTCATTTTCAAATTCAAAAGGAGAGAGCCTAAACAGAGTATCTTACTGAAAACATTCCCTACTCCTCAAAAGTAACTGCTGAGGGAAGTGCTTCCCCAGCCAATACAAATATTGTCCAAAGCAGTCAGCTCCATCTTGAATTGGCAGTAGACCTTGGCAACATCATCCAATTGGTAATGGTTTTGCAAACATTAAAGATACATAATTGCCAGGGTCTTTCACAATAGTTCTAGAGAGCTGCTGAGACAGGCAATGTGTGGCAAGACTTGAGTCACTGCATGGAGACCCTGAAAGACCACTGTGTGGAATTATAAATGTGAAGCCTAATGTTCAGTGGACACCAGAAGATATTGGAGATGCTAGACATGTGGGACATCCACTGAGGAAAGCTGCATGTTGAGAGTGCAACCAGCCTAAGAGAGATGCTATGTGTGATGCAAGTGTCCAAGTGTCAGAGCTTAAGGGTTAGGGCTACCCAAGCCCTTTGGAGACTAGATGATTCCATTATTCCACATGCCAGCCACAGAGCTACAGGACTTGGTGCTTGCCCTGCTGGTTTCGGTTTTATTTTATTCCTTCTTTCCTCGCTATGCTCCTGTTCTTTCCTTTTGGAATGAGAATGCTTATTCTGCTCCATTGCATGTTGAAACTATGTAATTTATCTATTTTTTATAAGAGCTCACAGTTAAGTGACTATTGAGTCTCAGAAGAGATTTGGACTTTGGAGTTCTAAATAATGTTGGAACTGTTTAAGATTATGTGGACGTTCAAAATTGGATTGAATGCATTTTGCTTTATCAGTTGTCTGAGTTTCTGGGAAGATGTTGGTGAAAGATTATGGCTTAAAAGTGATGTGTTTGGATATCAAGTTGACAAAGGGTATGATCATGATGGTTATTCTCGTTTGTCAACTTGATGGGATTTAGAATCACCTTGGAAGTCAATTTCTGGGTCTGTCTGTGACATATTATCTAGCTTAAGTTCATTGAAGTAGGAAAATTGGCCCAAAATGTGGACCATGCCATTCTATAGGATGGAATCTTGGACTGCATATAAAGCAGAAAGTCAGTCTAACATTAACCTTTCTCTGTTTCTCACTGCAGATGCAGTGCAACCAGCTACTTCATGCTCCTGCCACTGTACCTTCCCTACAACGATAGGCTACAATCTCAAACTGTGAGTCAAAATCACCCCCTTTCCTCTTTAAGTAGCTTTGTTTGGGTATTTTGTCTCTGTAACAAGAAAGGTAACTAATAAAACTATTATTAACTGCTTTTGGTTTAGTTTTTCCCAAAATAATCTTGTTGACAATTATTGGCAATTTATGGCTGCTTAGAAAGGGAGAGCCGTTGGGGGTGGGAAGGCTGGTAGGTTGCCCATCCTTCAGTGGATAGCCTTTCATATTCATGAGAATATGGACATCACTAATTGGACCCAGTACATTATTTGTTTAAAAGAGAGCAAGAAACAGGAAGGGTTGAGTTGGGGAGGTCCAAATTTCATTTGAGGAAGACTGGTGGATATGATCAAAATATATTGTATACATGTATAAAATTTCCAAATAGATTAAATCTATTATTTAAAAATTAAAAGCATAGGGCTGGAGAGATGGATCAGCAGTTAAAAGCACTGACTGCTCTTGCAGAGGATCTGCGTTCAATTCCCAGCACCCACGTGGCGGCTATGAACCGTCCTTAACTCCATTTCCAGGGAAATCCAAAGCCTCTTCTGACCTCCGCAGCATTGCATGACACGGGTGCACTCACATACATGCAGACAATACACTCATACACATAAAATAAAAATAATAAAATATTTTAAAAAATTAAAAGCATAACTTCACGTACTTTGTTATTTCATGTATAAGTCACTTCAAATATTGGATCCAAATGGTGTGTCTCAAAACTTTTATATTTACATTCTACACAATATTCTTTTCCAAATTGAATATGGAAATGGAATTTTTCTTGAGGGGAATAAAAATTCCTCTGATTCTGTGTGTATTTCATCTATCCTATGAAATCTCCTTTTCGCCCATAATGAGCTAAAATGAAAATATTTTCTCATACTAATTCTTTAATTATAAACCAATTTTCAATTCTTCTTCCAAGGAGAAAGAATGAGAGAAACATAGACACACAGACAGATACCATCAGAGGGGAAATGATTATCGATATATGTAATAGTAACTCAAAACCATTTCATTTTTTTCTGAATAAATACTTTTCATTTCTTCATTAAAAAACACATGACTGTTTCAAATGAGAATCCTATCTAACCTTGTAAGCAAGGTTAATCTTATGTTTTGAGATAATTTAGCACTATTTCAAAGTATTTTCACTGTTAATAAAATTGCTAGGTTTCTGGAAAAATGTATTAAAAATTACCTCTCTTTGGAATAAAATAAATAAATAAAATTTAAATAAAAGAAGATTACTAGGCCTTTGGCTCCTCTAGTAAGCTAAACATATAGTTTTAATTCCTCATGACTTTTGTTTGCCCAGACTCAGAATAATGTATTTGTTATAAAATATATGTTTTGAAAATATTCAGTTCTCAAAGTAGCAAATATTGTTGGTAGTGGCAAATTATCCCACTTATGTTGCAAACAGCAGATGGGATTAGATTGATGATGTTTATGGTTGTGTATGCTGCTGTGGTTCAGTAGGAGTTAGAGAAGGAATATCCTCTGAGACAGGCTCCTCAGTTCCTTTCCGTGTCATGTTGGAGGTACTGTTCCAGCCAATTCAGAGCAGACCCTTTGTTCAGACCCAGTCCCTCAGAGATCTCAGACTAGATCTGGCTGGTATTTCCTGTTTTGTAGGAACTTCTCAGTTGTAGTTCTGTTTCCCAGACATTTCAGAAGTCCACCGATATTGCTCGACAAAGATTGAAGCTAATTCTTTACCCTCATGCATCTGCTCTTCCCTCAGTGCACTCTGTGTCTGCACCACATTACCAGAAGCCAAGTGGTAAAATACCTTTTGGATTCACTTTTCATCTGCCGAGTACCTGTCATTACTACTGTGTAAAAAAAAATCTTACTCAGAATTTTTTTCTTTTATATAATGTTTTTTGCTTTCGATTTAAGTGGTTAACCTATTAATGCTTGTTGTCATGTTTCATATTTTCCCTTAACTATTGTTTCCATTTTATGTGATAATCTTGTGTTTTTAAATTTAAATTTGAAGAAGGAGAGACTCAATTTAGTTTTCAAATAACAAAGATAAACCAAATTGATCCACTGAAGAATGGACGTATGGTCTGATCACCTGCAGATGTTTCTACAACATTTAAGGACACTCTCACATTTTAAACTGTGTCACTCTTCACATCAGGGTATGACATCTGTATGGTTAAATGAAAAAGAATTTTCACCCTTACCCAATATGTGCCATTAACAATCTTGCTACATTCCTGTTTCCCTGTTTGTGCTTTGCTCTGGCTCCCTGTGGGCTTGTAGTCCCTCACTCCTGGAGCAGGCATTCTACTGCAGTCATTTTATTATCACCCTCAGGACTGTTCATGTGTGACCTCATTGTGAGCAGCTGTCTGGTGTGTGAATTGACTCTTTTTGTGCCCTATTCTCACTCCCAGCCCAAAGTTCTACAGAAGCTCAGGGTTGCATGGCTCCTTTAGTGTGATCTCGCATACGCTCAACAGTGAGTGGGGCTGTTTTGTCTATGATTGACATATTTAATATCAGAGTCTTTTACTTCTGGTATTTAAATCTTTGTATTCATGTATAAAACATCCACACAGCATAATAAACAAATGAAAAGGCTCAAGGATACTTACTCTGATTTACTTAAGCTATGCAGCTTTAGTGTCTATATCCTAGAACATTAAAGCTTTCAAATGATGGTATGTTATGCCTCTCCTGCATGAAACACAGTTTGTACTTCCTGCATCTTCACTACTTCATTTTCTCTCTTCTTTTATTGTAAATCATGTCCATTAGCCATAGTCAAGGTTAAGTGAAAATTCTGTAATGGGAATATGATTTTCAGTTAGGTCTAAGGATGTTGGTATTGATAGGGACATGATAATAAAAAAAGGAAAAGCTTAAATCTACAATAATTGTCAATATTATATCTTACCCACTTCAATTCAGTAGTAGCTCATATGAGGTGTGAATGAGCAGGAGATAGTACCTGAAAAATATATGAAGTCATTATATAGAAATTTCTACACACACACACACACACACACACACATTCTGTTTCTAATACTCATGTGTCTTTCTTTGAGTTTGTATAAAATTGTACTCTGCATTCCTCTAGTTTTCAGTGTCATGAGTGATTCAGTATTTATTGATTTATGTATATGAAATTAGCACACTTTTACCTCTTACCTCTCTAGACACTTTCCAGATTTTTGTTGTTATAACGGTATTCTGAATACATACTTTCATAAATATATTACTTTTTAATGTATGTTCTCTTAGTTTCTTTGAATAGAAGAGGGATTCTTGAATGTGGCAAGTAACTCTGAATGAATCTTCTCTGCTCTGGCATCTGCTTGTCTAGACTCCTGAACTAGATAGATCTGGTAAGTGCAAATGTTTGATGGTCACAGGAACCACTGTGTGGATATGGGATTTGTAGGCTTTCATTGTTTAGAAGAAATTCTGGAGTTTCAGTGGTCAGTGGGAATGTCTAGTGGTAGTACCTAAAGGTAATACTAGAAAAAAGCTACACCAGTGATTTGAGGGCCACCAAATCACAACAGTACTTTTTCTTGCACATACGCAAAACACATACACTTTGGATATATTATATTAACTGTGCATGAAAATGTACAATTGCCTCAAAACATAAAGCGCTGAGCAGGAGCTGAATTTGTGGAATGAAGCCCCTTCTTGTGACTAGATGAACAGAAAGAGCCTGAGGACCTGTCGGATTTCTTCTCATAGGGCTGATAACAGTCAAAAAGCATATATAAGCAGATGCTAATTAGGGAGTCCATCTCTTCAATTGCTTGAGTGTTACCTCATGTAAGATAATCCAAAATAGTAGAATTCAGACTTATAAACACTCACTAAAGACATCAAAGCCTGAACAAATGGAAACAAAATTAAGGCACTTAATAGTCCAAGAATAAAGACAGCTACCACAGAGAGCTGACTGAAGGGGAGAGGAAAATACTGGAACAGATAATAAATGAACTCAAGCAACAAATGAAACATAACACCATGATTCTGGACCTAAATATTATGACACTTTAATAATAATAAAAACACCACAATAAACAATTGAAGGGAAGAATGGGCACTGAGGAGAATGAATATCTGGGCATTGATCTGGATGGAAGACACTGGTGGAAAAGTAAGATGCTGGAAGAGAAATCTATTCTAGCTGCTATTTTCCAACCAGTAAAATGAGGACAAGATTGTCTCATATAGCTGTTGTAAAGAATTAAAAGTGCTAATATGTATAAATTGATCTAAGCAGTCCTTGGCACAGAGTAAATGTTCTAGAAATATTTGCTAAATGAATAAATAGAAATGATGAAATTAGTGAAATGGTTATTTGAAAAAAAGCCAGTAAAGTAGATAAACACCTCTTGATGCTGGTCACTAAAAACAGGAGAAACAGAGGAAGACACAAATTGGAATGAAAAGGTGACCACATCCAGTGTGGAGAACCTTATATGTGCCATGAATTAGCATTGGCTGCACACTTATGGCAACTTAAAAACATGATGAATGAATGATCCACTATGTAGGAATAAGTGAACAGTACTGACCCAATGAGAAATTTGAAGTCAGAAATGATCCATCACCACAGTGCAAACCATAAAGACAATGGAAGCAGGATGCTCTTAGTGATAGTTGATGCAAACTCAGAGGCAGATAAGGTCAAATGGCAGCAACTGTTTCAGACTCACACTGGAAAGGTTTCAAGTTTACTTCATGAAGGTAATATACCTTAACACGAGAATGTGATTAAACTAGAATGAACCAGTAAATAAAAAGAAACAATTCCAAATTTTAGGTATAGGACTCAGCTACAAAATTGGGGAAAAAATATTTTTCTACCAAGAGTGATTGAAAATGGGACTGGTGTTCCATTAATGTTAAGAAATTCATGTCAGGTTTTTTGTTGCACTCACATGTGGATACTTCTTATATTAATAAATACAGTAGAAGTAATGCTATTAAAATGCCCAACCTCTCAGGCTGGAGAAATGGCTCAGTGGTTAAAAGCTCAGACTGTTCTTGCAGAGGACCCAGGTTCAGTTCCCAACACCATCTGTAACTCCCGTTCAAGGGGCTCTTGTGCCCTCTTCTGGCCTCTGAGGGCACTGCACACATGAGTGCACTTACATGCATGCAGGTAACACACAACACAAAAATAAAAATGAATGAATAAAAAGATGTTTTAAAAGGCCCAACCTTTGTTGAAACTGATCTATGTTTTGCTCCTTAGAAATTAAGATTCATTTTAGGATTTTGCCACTGTATATTAAAATGTGAAGCATAATAAGAAGGTGCATACAAGGAAGAAAGCCATTCTCGAGGTAAACTTGAAACTAAAATGTTTGCTGATGATGTGGAAGGGTGAGAAAACAGAAGAAAGAGACATTTTTAGATTTTCTTGATCTTGAAGGGAGTAGGTAAGGTAGTTGTGATCTCCTTTTAGCAAAAGGGATAGAGGGGAAACATATACAGGAAAAGGTTTCCCCAAAAGTCAAGAACTGGCTAGAGAGAAGCAGAAGTAACTGTTATTGCTGTGGAAGATGAATGTAGTGCGCTGCTAATTCATTGAGTATTCAGGACTTCAACCTTAATTAGGATTCCTCTGTCACATCATTCATCAAATGTACTTGAAGAAATGGAAATTAACTGCAAAGTTTCTGTCGCCTCAGGCATGCTTCTCATACAAGGCCTCATTTCAGGGTACTGTGAAGTACAGTAAACTGCCTTGGAAATGTTTAAGGTGGAATGAGTAACAACCCAATGAAGAAAACACATATTATAAGCAATTCTGAAAGGCGTAGCAAAAGGTAACCATTTCCACAGCTTTTTATTGTGTTGTTGATGTTTCTTTGCTGGTGCTGAGAGCATGAAGCATTTCACTTTTACCCAAAGCAGCCTGCTGCTTAAACTCTGAAGGTTTGGCTTGCAAAGGTCCTTTGAAAATTGATTTTATGAAAAGGATTTTGCTCATGATATTCTGCAATATTTGTTTTGCTAACATTTCTACCGTAGACTTGATAGAATGTACATACTTATGATTATAATGTAGCATGTGAACTGTAGTTAATGTAGCGTTGTTAATTCCATCAGTATGTTCAACATGTGTGTAACTATGTTGGACACCAAAGCCTGTCGTTTGATGACTTTTTCCAGCTATCACTCAAAACTTTGCTCTGTGTCTTACCTTCCTTGATAAGGTGAACCCAGAGAGAATAGAGTATTTCCCTTTGTATCTGTAGCCATTGAAACACACATCTTATATGAATTATTTTATATGAATTATCCATAAATATATTATACATGCTTTCCATGTACTTACCTGTATATAGAACAGGACAATAATATATGTATCTATTTTTCACCTCCAAAATCTAGTTACATAATATACATTTGCTACATCATTAAACATCTTTTAACTTTATGAATAACTCTATGTAAATGAATAAGATTTTGGTCACAGCATAATTATTATAAGCTACAGTCATACCATGCTTGCTTTATTTAGTATATAATGTTTTGTGAAAGCAATTTTTAATATTGAAGAGTGTGGCATTTTGTTTGTTTCACTATAGAGTCTTGTGAGCTTATATTCTAAATGTATAAATCTTGGAATAGCTATGTTTGGAGTTAGCATCTATTAGGCTTGGAAACTAGTTTGAGTTCCTGATTTGATACTGCCTAGCTGTGATATGATCTCGCTAATATTTCTGCATTTAGTTTCTTCATGAACAATACGTGTAGTGATGTGATACATTCATCAACTATTTGCTCAAAGTGAACAAGTGAAATTAGTGTTATGTCTGACAGCATGTATAAAACTCCTCGGTAAGTTTAGGTATTATTATTATTATTATTATTATTATTATTATTCATATGGACTAACATTGTTATGGATTTAGCTAATTCAACCAAGTATAATGATATTTCAAAATAAGGGGCTGAATTCCTAATGTCTGAGTTATAAATGTTTTCATACTCTCTCAATATACTGTAGACCACCTTTGCCTAGTGATTTGTAGAATTTTATCCCACAATATAAATATAATCATGAGGATGAAAGATTTCATTAATTTTTCTGAAGGTCTCTGAGAATGCATGGTGCTTTGTAAGGTAGAATGAAATTCCCTGTGTCTGTGTACACAGTCAGAAAAGGCTTCATGGGTTTCTTGAACCCAGTTTAAGTGTAAAGAAAGAAATACTTTAAATATCCTCATCCTTTTGAGAATATTCCCATGTCTTATACTTCAGAGCTGTCAGTCAGTATTTTTGATCATTAGCCATCTGTGATTATTTTAATTTTTGTCAGCAGGAGAAGGAACTCTTTTCTACCCAGGAGTTCTGTTATTACAATATAATTTATATGTAAAGAGCTCATTTCATCAGTGAGAGAAACTTTTACACAGTTTTTTCCCTAAGGTTTGAAAGAAATTCTTAACATCTTAGTTTTTAAATTTTTTTTAACTTTCTCCCCTTATACTGCATTTCTCTGTCATCCCCACATTTTTCAGTACAGATATTCCACAGCATCCAGTTCACATTTTTGAGAACAGGATTGAAATTATGTCTGTGTGTTTTAAGCATAAAGCCTCCTATTTTTCTGTGGTTGTTATTTTAAAATTTAAAAGCCATAGAGAAAAATACAACTTTACTTTGCATCGATCTTTGGTAATGAAGAAAAAGTCTCAGAATTCTTTTTTCATAGCTTATTAAAATGCTATAATGACATTTAATCTATAATTATGTAATAAGGGCAAGACTTAAGAGAGGAAAAAAAGAACTTGAAAGTTAAAAATTGGCCTTTTTAAGTCACCCTATGAGTGCGCCTCCCAGCCACAGGATCCCTCTCATAGCTCACCACATCTGCTGGAGTTTAGTGTGACCTTCAGCAACGCAATAGCTCTCTCAGTCACTTTACCTATAACATGGGATAATAATGCTTGACTTAATATGGTTATTGTGAAGATTAATGAGTTACTGCTCATAAAAGTAGTTCATGAATTAAAAAGCTCTCTACAAAGGGAAGTCCAGATGCCTGGGTCATTACCACAGAGTTTTTCCTGAAGTGAATTACTGGTTACACATTTTAAATCTTGAACTTTACAAAGCAAGTTTCAAGTCTCAGGTCAGATAGCATTAGAAATTAGTGTTTTCCTAGGTCTCATGTATTTCTAGGGGAATCAGAAAATATAGTTGAGTTTTCCTTCCTCATGAAAAGTCATGCTATATTCTCAGCAGAGTTGACGTTTGAGGAAATTACTGACAATCCGAAACACACCTACGTATTTTTTTCTCTCTTTACATTTCCTTATTTCCTAATCCTAATTCTATTTATTTTCTTCTGTGTCTGTACTTTGAAAAACAAGAAGTCCAGAGTTCTTGCTCATAGAGCTTAAACAGAGCAACCAGTCTCTCTAGTAAGAGGAATACTGCAGCAGCAACAACATACTTCCTCTCTGGGCACTTGGATGACTATATGAAAATGCAATTAGAAGTAGAATCTAGGACATGGCTCAGTGGTAGATCAATTGCCTAGTTTTGTATAAGGTCATAGTTTCAATTCTTGGAATTGGGAAAAACATCAAAGTGACATCACATTCATTTATACAAGTTTTACAGAGGGTTTTCAAAGAGAATTTAAACTGTGTTTGTTACTCATTCTCATCTAAGAGTGGTAATTGGAGAGGATGATGTATGCATGTACACACAGACAACATAGACACACAGAGACATACTACATACACACAGTGGATGATGAGAAAAGTGGCTTCCTGAAATACTGAACAGGTTGGGGGAATTAGTAGCAGGGTCTTACTAAGCCATAAACAGGGAAACTAGTCAAGTATTCGAAATATAACCAGGTCTGATCCTACTGAAAACCAACCTAACCTTTTTCTAATTTAAAATCTGAATTTAATTTTCTAAGATCAAATCAACCCAAATATTCTTTCCCATAGAAACACTGAGATCTGTCAGGATATCCAGAAATGTCAAGAGTAACACAGATAATTGCCACATCTATTTTCATGTGACTTGCCTTTTAAAGGTTTCTAAATTTAAAATAAACTTCAAAGCATGGAGCTTCATGACACAGATGGAATCTGCATCTGTACACCAATCATTATTTTCGTTTAAATGGTGAGATGAGGTAAATATCCTTATGGACACAATCTTATCCCAATACCAAATTAAAAGTCATTACTTAGGTATTGTTAAAAACTTAACTATGGTTTAAATACTGTAGCTGCTCAACAGTTGAGTCAGTGTTGCTCAGTCTGAGTTCCCTTGACCTTGTCCAGGGCCACTGAAAACCATGATTCTAAAGCATTGTCTAGTGTATGCCAAGGAAATAACAGGGTACATTTCTGTCTCCTGATAATTTGCTTTCATGGCCTGGAAAACAATTCTACTTTTGAATAATCAAAATTCTCACAGAAATCAGTTAAGCATGCCCATCTAGTGAGAAGTGAGAAACAATCAGGTCAAATAACATTTTAAAAATCCACATAATTAAGCTTTGGAAGATTTCTTAAAAAACAAGTGAGTTAATGATTTTAGCTCTATGCAAATAACAAGTCTTGGGGACAGATCAAATGCCTTTTTCACTGCCATATTGCCAAACTTTGATTTGATTGATCTATATTTATCCCCATGAGGCAGCTGGAGCATCTCTTTAGAGGGAAACTTTCCTAATTCCAGTCTATCAAGGAAAATCTGCAAGTTAAAACCTCACTTTTATCAGCAGGCATTCAGAGAATGGCAGGTGGCAGAGCAAGCTCTTAGTGGATTACTGTAATTGCACTTTCTTTTACCTTCACAGTTTAAAAAGTTATGAGAACAGAGAGAGGGCAACTTTGCATGGCTTTAACAGTATGTTTACATCTTTCTTTAATGAAAACTCTGAAGTATTCACTGACTCTCAGTATAAGGGTGTCCATTTAGGAATTTAGGAAGTTTGGAATCATTAGAAATATCTGGGTATTGACCAATGTTATTACAAATTATTTTTAATGCCTTCTTATATTTATTTTTGCAATTGTTTCACTGATCTTTAAATTTTTTATTTAGACATATAAAACAAAGTAATACATCACTACATAAAGAATGAAAAATAATGATGAGGCAAAATTAGGAGGTCTATAGGAACCATTAATAGTGTTAACCTACATATTCTTTTTATAACAAAACATTTTTCAATTATAAATGAGTCCATCCCTTAACCAGTTGCCACAGATGCTAACATATTAATTTATAATCTCATTTTAATATGGCACATTAATATCTTCCTTTTTATATCTTTAAAAAGTAGTTGAAGCAAAGAACTTGAAGTTTAAGTGACAAACATCTTAGTAACAATCTACCCAGTTAAACAATTTTCTATTTAGCTTTTTAAACAAATACATGTATATTCATATTCAGAAATATGTAAGTACTTTACATTTTCCTATTATGTGGGAGAATTTGAAAAATAAATGAACTGGTGTTTTCTTGGTCATATTAAAAAGTAGAATGTTAATAAGAGCATTATTCAGTTCTCTCTTATCTTTCTACCTACTTTAGAGTATAATATAGTCCAACAGGTCACCTTCAATTTAATAGGAGTTTAAATATCCATTCTTCATCCATGACCAAATAGATATATACATGTTTCAAATTTTACCCGTTCTTCTAAATCTTGGCAAAAATCACCCCAAAATAGCATCACTTTTCCTAAACACTTAAAAAGCAAGTTGTTTCAATGGTGACAAATAAATTTTGTGATGAAATTTTTAAAAAACGACAACACCAAGACTTTAGTAAATAACTTACAAAACAGTTTCCATGGAGGTTATATTTTTGCTAGCACTTGACAGTAAATTTAAATGTTGAAAGAAATCCTCATGCAGAAAATTGTATAGCAAGATAAGCAAGTGTTATGGGTTATGGGAAGTTGAGTAGTCCTTTGTTATTGGATTTACCTCAAAGTGCTCCACTTATCTTCCCTGGATATTTTGAATCTTTGTAAGAATACTTGGAAAAGTCTGCAGGTAGAGATGAACTTCAACAGGCAGGTGAGAGCCAGTCAACAACTGTTCTCTTGACAATTATGTATGAAGTGTCTTAGACTGTCTGTTTTCATTCTAATGCCCTCTTGTCCTGTCTAAAAACTAAGTTTTCCATCAAACAGACCCCATTCACATGAATCAAAATCTCTCTTCCATAATTGGGTGGCTAGCAGCCACCTTTAGCTTCAGGGGAACCTGACACTCTTCTGGCCTCTGTGGGTACTGCATGCATCTATGTGGAAAAAAAAAAAAAACCCACACACATAAACACAGACACACATAAACACACACACACACACACACACACACACACACACACAAATATTGACGTGCATGACCATATAGAAACAGTCATACAAGCTCCTGGGAGCCTGCTCATATGATTCTATGGCAATTGTGTCAGCATACAAGTCCCATGCAAACTTAGGTGTTTCCATAACTCAGCATAGAACTGGGATCATGAACAGCCCACCCCAATCTTAACTGAAGGAACGTTGGCAACTGAGTGCTGTTAGATGAAGAGCTGATCTTCCTAAAACAAAGGACTCTAGATAAGCTGACTAGACTCAGTGGATGGACTTGCACTGGGGAATGGCTGGGGGCACTGACAACACAGCGGCTGGTAACAGGGATAACAAAGTATATGGGCTCCAGTTGGGGTGGGGGGGAGGCTTAGGAGGGTGCCAGTGGAGATGGGGATATAAAGATGATTAAGATTGTTTGAGATGTTCTGTATGAAATACACAAAAAATCAATAAAAATAAAAATAAATAAAAGCATATGAAGTTGGGAGGGGAAAGTAGTGGAGGGGAAGATTGGAAAGAAATTGGAGAGGAGGGAATGGGGGTGGATCTGATCATATTATATACATGCCTGAAATTCCAAACAATAAAAAATGAGAAAAGTAAAGAATATCTTAAATATCTTAACACCATCAGTTTAAAAATAAATCAATTACCCCCTACAATGCAAGCATATATAAGATTATATCTAGCCCAATTACCACATTACCTCAGTCTAGGTCTGGTCACATGAGTTAGGCTGTACCATCTTTGGGATACCTTATAATAATCCCAGAAATTTCAGTTGAGATGCTATTCAAACCCAACTTTGAATTTTAGGTTCTTCCTTGGGAACCAAATATGAATTTCCAATAGAAATCAATTTATCATTAAAATGTATTTTTGAGGGGTTCTTCTTGAGACATGGTTTCCCTATAGCCCTAGCTGGCCTGGAACTCACCATGTTGTCCAGTCTGGTGTGGATCTCAGAGAGATCTGCCTGCTTTTGCCTCCAAAGTGCTGTTATTAAAAGTGTGTGCCATAAGGAAACAGTTTTCCAGGCAGCTGGGAACTTGCTCATATGAACTTGCAACAATGCTGATAGTATGCACAAGACCCAGGCAGACTCAAACCACATAAAAACCCAGCATAGAACTGGGGAAATGGGCAAGAAGCCCCAAACTTAACTGAGGACCTATTGGCAATTGATCACTGTTGGATGAAGGAGAATTGACCAGGCTCCAGTGGATGAACTCACACTGAGGGATATCTGGGAACACAAACACATGATAAGCCTTAATTACGTGCCAGAATGAGTTAAATCTGGAGAGAGTTCTAGAGCGTGCAGATAGTGGAGAGGGTCAATATGATTAAGATGTTGTATTATTCAGGCGTGGTGGGGGGAGGCAGAGGCAGGTGGATCTTTGTAAGAAAGAGACCAGTCTGGCCCACATAGTAAATTCCAAGCAGGCTGTGGCTAGGGATACCCTGTCCAAAAAAAAATGTTGGGTGAAACACACAAAATTCAATAAAAAACTGAAAAAAAGGTCCAGTCTCTTGACTCCTATAAAATAAGGATTAAGTTAAGTTATATACTTTTTCATTTATATACTTTTTCATTCCACAAGGGAAGAACTGCAGCAAAGGAGAAATCACAGCAAAGAAAATCAAGATCGCAGCAATGTAAATCCATACCCTATATCTCATTATCTGGTATCTGAGACTCAGTCATGGAAACTTCTAGGCTCCAGTCGGCTTGGGCAATCCCATCTCTGCCACCCACAACACATAAAACTTGTCACATGGTTTAGCCTGGCTGCACTTCACACTTATGCCTGTCCTTGGTGATTTCTCATGGCCTTGGCATCTGCAATATCCTGGGATAGCTATTGCAATTGAGATGACACCTTCACCAATGGCCTCTCTTGACCGCTCCACAGGAACTTTGACTGCCATACAATGCCAAGCCTCAGTTTCTCTCCATGACCCCTTTCTATCCTACAGTGTTCACGCCTTCAGAACTAGTACCAAGTGGGAGACTCTTAAACATTGCCAAGTTCTGCTGCTACTTTGAGATGTGGCCTTGACCCCTTTGACCAAAGCTTCTGTGTGCTGATCCTGAGGAAATACTTTCCTATTGTCCCAACAAAGCACAGATTCCACTTAAATGATGCTGTTTTCTTTCTTTTTTTTTAAAAAAAAAATGTTTATTAGCATTTCCAGAAAACTACAACATACAGAAATATTCAAAAAATGATGAAAAATCTTGATTTTAAAGTTCAAAGTTCCCCATAAGGTAACAATCTCTCATGGAATCACATGTAGATACTACCCATGTAAGGACTTATTTTGCATAAAAATGTGTGATATATCATGATAGGATTCAAAGCTTATACAAAGTGTACTACATATACAAATTCATTAGTATGCCTTTAAAGATTGCACTTTCTGGTTCTTCTTCCTAAATATTACAATATGACAACACCTATATTTATTTACATATGTGCATGTATATATTATAGATGAGGATCTGCCAATGAGGGAGAAATGCAGTTTTTTACTTCCTGAGATTGGGTGTTGCACTTAATGTTATACATTCTGGGTCTATCCATTTTTCTGTGAATATTGTAATTTCATTTTTCATATTAATTTTTATTTTCATAGTTAATTTTCACATTAATGTGATTCCGTATGAATAATAGCTGATTCTTCGGCCTCAGCTGAGCAGCACCGCATTGTCCCAGTGAAGTATTTGTGTCACCCGAGTTCCCTTAGGGTCCCTTGCTCTGGACATGGGTAGACAAACCACATAACACATCTTTATCTGAATTTTGCATAGTTTATACCTTTTGGGGGGGAGAGAGACTTACACAGAGACGAACATCCAACACCTAGCATCCAGCTCTGTGTGGCTCAGCCAGCCATTCTGGATCGCTTTTGCCCACGGTCTGCCTCATCTCACGTCCCCGCATGCCCACTTACCCCACAGAGTTCTGTGAGGAGTCCATGGGGTCCTCGTGAGGTCCTCCAGTGCACCATGGGGTCCAGGGCAGGCTAGCTTGCCTGCTCCCTTTTCCCTGCTTCACAGAATGGAAGCAATTCTTCCTCCTTTTATTCCAATCTCCCTCCACACTAGGCTCCACCCTTCTTCCCAGAGTGCCCTGCACTTGCTCGAGGCTCTACAGAGGTAGTCCAGGAAGAATAAATCATTTTCAGGCTACACTCCACCCCTTTCCTCCACTCTTACAATCTTTCTGCCAATCTTCCACAAGGGTCCCTGAGCCTTGGAGGGGGTAACAGATGTAGGGGAATCTCTTTTGTATCATGATAAGATAGTGACTTCTTGGACCTCCCCATTACTCATCTTCAAGCCATGGCCATTGATCTATCTCAGTGGTGTTTCTTCTACTATAAAGACAAATGGAAGGAAGAAGACACATCTAAGCAAACATGAATGTAAATACAAATAATGAGATGATATCCCAGTAGGAGTACTATATTCATTAAACAATATACTTATAATGGCTTCCCTGCTAGGACCTGTAGCCTTTCTTGTCACAGGGAGTTGGCCTGGTCTATAGCACCAGATGTGTGTTCCACCACTAAGAGCAGGCTTTATCCAATTAGAGATTTTTCAGTTGTACATATGTTAGTCGAGCCATTATTGCACTTGCAGGCATTGCTTGGCATGCCCATAGTGTGCAGCATGTGGGGTCCATGTTTGAGTAGAATCATAGGGGATACTTTCTTCCCCAACCATCTGCATAGTGCCTTCTGGTACTATGAATGTCATCCATCTAGTGACATGGAGTTTTTGGCTTAGTCTCAGCACCATCTTCTTTTTTCCTACTATGCTCACATCATGCAGTGTCTTCAGCAACATGGCCTTACTGACCTTTCTAATATACAACCAACATTAGTGGCAATAGCCTTGGTGAATTTGAGAACCTCTAGGATCTCTTTCTGACCAACAGCTCATGGAGGGGAGGGGGGCAACCCATCCCTGGTACTGTAGATTTTCTTAACAGTTGTATAGTTTGGGAGCCTCTGTTTTTATCTTACCTAGCCATAAAACTCCCAAGAATATTATAGCTATAGCTGGCCTTTGTTTCTTCAGGTATCTTTCAAATGGGTTTCACATCTGTAAAACACTCGAATATAGGTTAACATCATATATTAAATCAATCATAGACAAGGTCTAACACAGCATGGAAAGGTTTTATCCATTCATATTAACTGTTTTCCCCATAGATCTTTGTTAGGTACCATAGCATGGGTAAGAGGCATGAATTTGGTTAGCTCTTTACTCTCTTTAGTTATCCCTGGGGAGTCATTCAACATTCTGGGGATCTTTCATGGAGTTTCTTTGTATTCTTTTATCCTTGATATGCTTACAGGTGTTGACTCCAGTTGCCTGACCCTGCACCAGGCTAAGGAGGCGGGGGGTTTCTCTTGTCCCTGCTGCACCTGTTGGGTCCCTGAGTCCTGCAGGCCCTGGGTCTGCCTCCTGACTATAGCCATATCTGTCATCTCTCCATTAGCCATACCTGGCTGCTGGGGGAGGCTGTATTAATCTGGGTTCTCTAAAGAAACAGACCTGGTAGAATGAATATACACACACATATATATGGATTTATCAGATTAACTCACAGGATAGAGTCTGAGTAGCCCAACAATGGCTGTACCACACTGGAGAGGCTGAGAATCCATAGTCACTCAGTCCACGAGACTGGATGTATCAGTAGATGCAATCTGGTACTGAAGGTCTGATGAATTCCAAAAGATTGGCTCATCTTCAGTCTACAGCAGCAAGACAAACTCACCAGTGAGAGAGAAGGCAAGTGGCAAAAAGCAAGTGCTCTCCTCTGCCATGGCGTTTTATATGGGCTGCCATTAGAAGGTAACATTCACATTTAGGGTTGTGTCTTCCAGCTTCAGATGATCCAATTAAGAAGATCTCTCTCATTTCAGTTAATCCCAGATCCAGTCAACTTGGCACTCAGGGTTAGCCATTGCAAAGGCCTTGGTGGGAAAAACTACCTCCACCCCTAGTATAGTCTTTATCAGGAGAGAAATGCACTTTATTTAATTTTGGGGGATTCTTAACCACACCTGGGACAGTTTTTATCCTTTGAAAGTCTTTTGTAAACTGTTTTTCTGGTTTTAAAGCCTTCCTGAAACTCCTTAGTACCAAATTTGGTTTTCTATCAATTTTTTCTTTGGGAATTTGGATCAACATAAATCTTGCCACATTTGTCTTCGAGTAACACAAATGGACCATTTCTCCTGTCTGGTCTTTTCTGTATCTCTTGTAGGGTGTTCTGTTATTGTACAGACATGTTTTATATGTTGGTCAGAGTCACTTATATCTGCTAAAGCTCCTCTCACTTTACAAAGATTCTGTCCTATTAAAAGGCTTAGCAAAACAATTAAAGTGCCATACCATTCTTGAGGTCCCAGTTGAATTAGCTTTCCTTTATATTGCTAGTGAACACAGTCTTATCTGTCCCAGTGAACTGGGTATCATATATTGCTTTTCTCATACCTAGTTCTCTCAGTAATGCCTGTTCCTCCTTTATAGTCCTCCAGCCTCCGTTAATTATGGAAGTTTCCTTTGGTGATGGCCATGTATCTTTAATGCCTTCAACCAGCCATCACATTAAAGACTGCTCCCCTCTGCATTGGCCTAGGTTGAACAGTCTATATTGCAAGGATGGATGGGTGGTTATATAACTCAGCTGTGAAGCTTCTGAAGGACTTAGACTGATGTTATTTGCTCCCATGTCCCATAACCTCATGAGCCATGTGGTGAGGGGCTCTTTGATTGTTTGCTTGTAATTTTTTCCTAGTTTTAACAATTCCAGTATGCAGTAATTCCTAGCTACAGTACTGCTATCTTCCTTTCCTTTCTGTATCAAAGGTTGACCCTTACCCACTTTCATTTTTAGGTCATGTCCTTTTTCATTATTATCTGTCTTTTTTCCAGAGTCCTTGGACCTTACACATGTTAAAATGTCCCTTTGTTTTCTCTCTCTCAAGTTCTGCAACTGAATTTGCCAGGACTTCCCTAGCCTTTTCAGCTTCCCCTGCCTTGAGCAAATATTTTATTATGCAAAGTGGCCACACCCCACCCCTCTGAGTTCTCAGCTTGTGTCCCAGGCCTATAAAATTTTTTTCTAGCCTTTCTATAACCTTTAACAAATTTTCATATACCCACAACTGGGCTGTTTCCTCATATTTACAACACAGATGTGGCCCATGCTTCTGCATGGCCAGCCCATTTTTAGTTACATATTTTAAAAGCCATTGTGATAGGTTAAAAATGCTGGGAGAGTGGAGAGCACGCGGATGGAGGAGGCAGCGAGGCACAGATAGAATTCTCAGTGGGATACAGCTTTATTTCGCATGGGACACATTTCCCTCGGGGAAGGGAAAGATGTCAGCAAAGGTCAGGGAAGGGAAAGATGTCAGGGAAGGTTAGGGAAGGGAAATATGTCAGGGAAGGGCAGGGAAGGGAAAGATGTCAGGGAAGGGCAGGGAAGG
>NW_008333659.1:856222-869301 GCF_000622305.1 Nannospalax galili
TAAAATCTCTGGTTAACAGGTAGAATCTGCTTATCTTATCTTTGGAGGTCAGAGGAAAGGCAGGTTGCTTCTCAGCAGAGTTTGTTTCCCTTGACTTCAAAGGTCAAGGTGAGGTCCCTGTTGGGGAGGGGGGAAACTGCTGCTGTTTGGAACCCTAACAGTAAGATCCATGTCAATGCCATTAGCTCTCTTGCTTTTCCCGAACGCTCACAGTTTGTCGTTTGCAACGCCATCCTGCCAGCTGCGCCAATTTATCACCCAAGTTCTCTTAAGATCTCTTGCCCCTGACGCAGGTAGAAAAGCCGCATAACATATCTTTATCTAAATTTTGCATAGTTTATACCTTTTGGGGGGGAGGGGAGGGACCTACAAAGAAACGAACACCCAACACTCAGCACCCAGCACTGTGTGACTTGACCTGCCATTCTGGATCACTTTTGTCCATGGTCTGCCTCATCTCACATTTCTGCATGCCCACTCACCCCACAGAGTTCCATAAGAGGTCCACAGGGTCCTTGTGAGGTCCCCCAGCAACCCACAGGGTCCAGGGCAGGCTGCCTCACCTGCTCCCTGTTCCCTGCTTCACAGAATGGCACCAATTCCTCCTGCTTTCATTCAAATCTCCCTCCATGTTAGGCTCCACCCTTCTTCCCAGGGTGCCTTGCACTTGCCCATGGCTCTTCAGAGGAAGTCCAGGAAGAATAATTCATTTTCCGGCTACAATATGTTTCATTTCAGTGGAAATGGTCCCTTGCTAATTGTCCTCAGCTGATCAGCACACACGGATTGTTTTTTTGAATTTTTTAAATTTAATTTTTTTGTGTGTGAGTGTTTTGCCTGCATGTGTAGGTGCACCCATGCGTGCAATGCCTGCAGAGGATATAAGAGGGTGTCAGAACCCTTAGAATTGAAGTTACAGATGGTTTTTAGGTGCCATGTGGGTTCCGGGAACTGACGCAAGAGCAGCCAGTGCTCTTAACTGCTGAACCCATCTCTCCAGCCCCAAGATTCTTAACCCAAACTATCAAAGAGTCTGTATTTCAAGTCTTGATAGCATCTTTGGGTCCCTCTGAAGCCTCACAAACAATACCTCCCTTGTCTATATTTATCTCAGCATTTTTATCTTCCAAGCTCCCACAGAAAGGCCTATTTATTTCTTGAGCATTCAATGGCTTTCCCAGCCCAAAGCTCCCAAATCCTCCACAATTATACAAAATCTCAATACAACATAAAAGGTACAGTTCAGCAAGGCAACTCCCCACTTCTCTGATGCCAGGACCTGTTATATTTACATTTCTGTTGCTGTGACAAAATACTCTGATCTAAACTTAGGGAAGGAAAAGGTTTATTTCAGTTTACAGGTTATAGTCTAGCACTGAGGGAAGTCAGGACAGCAACTCCAACAGGAACTTGAAGCAGAAGCCAAGGAAGATTGTTACTTGCTGACTTGTTCACTCATACTTAGCTAGCTTTTTACTATAGTCCTGGACCAAATGCACAAGGAATGTTGGCACCCAATGTGTGCTGGGTTCTCCCATATCCATAAATAATCAAGACAATTCCCTGCATACATGTCCACAGGCCAGTCTGATCAGCAAAAACCTCATCTGAGACTCTGAGACTCCCTTCTCAGGTAACTGTTGCCTGTGTCAAATTGAAAGTTAAAGGTAACTGGGATAGTCTGTAAATTCCTATTTCATGTTTGTGTCTGGTTTTGTATCAGGATGATGCTATCTTCATAAAATATTTTGTGAGGAATCCTTCATTTTTTATTTTCTGGAAAAAATTTGAGTGGAATTGGAGTTAGTTCCTCATTAAAGGGCTGGTAGAATTCTGCAGTAAATTCATCATACTCTGGTTATTAGTTGTTTGTATTTCTATTATTGCTTCAAACTGATTACTGGTTATAGATATGTTTAAATTTGGTAAAACATATTTTTTTTCTAGAAATTTATCCATTTATTTTTGATTTTCTAATTTAGTGGAATATAAGGTTTTAAGGATTTTATTTTCTGAGTTTCATTGGTATCTCTAGTAATGTCACTCTTGTCCTCTCTAGTGTTATTAATGTGGATCACTGTTCTCTCTTTTAGTTAATTTGGCTAATGATTTATCAATCTTATTTATTTTCTAAAAGCATCAACTCTTCATTTAACTGATACTTTGTATTGTTTTTCACTTCTATTTCATTAATTTTTGCTCTGATCATAATTATTTTTCTTCATCTACTACTTTCAGGTTTGATTTGTTCTTTTTTTCTCCAAGGCTTTAAGTGACTATGTTATGTCAGTTATCTCTAAGTTGAAGTGGGTACTTAGCATTGTATAATTTTTTTGGCATGTTGTTTCCAATTTTATTCAATTCTACAATTTTTAAAAATTTCCTTCTTGTTTTGTTTTGGGATCCATTTATTAATAAATAGTGTGATTTTTTAGTCTTCACGTGTTTGTGTACTTTCTAAGTTTCTCTTAATATTTTGCTTTATTCCATTGTAGTAGTGTAGACTATAGGATGTAATTTTAATTTTCCTATACTTGGTAGGGATTGCACTGTGTCATAATATATCATCTATTTTTGAAAAAGTTTTATGTACTATTTAGAAAAATGTAAATTATCAGTATTTAGGTGAAATTTTCTGTAAATGTCTATTAGATCCACTTCATTTATTTTGTCATTTAGCTCCTTATTTCTATGTCTATTTTTGTCTCAATGATCTATATATTGGTGAAAGTTGGGTACTGAAGTCACCATGTAAAATATGTTTGGAGTTGTTCTATGGCTTTAGGTCTATTTGGACTTGTTTTGTGGAACTGGGTGCATCTGTGTTTGGGGCATATATTAAGAATATCAGTCTCTTGGTGTTCCTCTGATGAGTAAGTACAAAGTGGCCTTCATATCTTCTGATAGTGTTAGATTGAAGTCTATGCTGTCAGATATTGGAATAGCTATGTCAGCTTGTTTCCTAATTCCACTTGTTTCAAATGAATTTTTTCAAACCTTTTACATTATGGTGGTGTCTATCTTTGATGATGAGGTGTGTTTCTTGGAAACACTGAAGAAATGGATTGTATTTTCCAATCCAGTCTGCTAGACTATGTCCTTTTATTCAGGAATTGTGATCATTAATATTCAAAGTTATCATCACAATGTTTATTGCTTTCATTTATTGATTATTTTTTCTTACCATTTAATTAACTGACCTGACATTGTTTATTATTCCCCATGGCCTCATGGGTGTTTTTATTTTCTTCATTCTGGAGTATTCCTTCTAATACCCATTTTAGAGATGATTTAGTGGTCGTGAATTCTTTTTATGTGTTTTCTTTTCCTTTTTTTAACTTAAAAAATATATTGAGAATTTTATAAATGCATATAAGGTGTTTTGATCAAATCCATGCCCACTCCATCCCCTCCAACTCCTCCCATACCTCCCCATCACTTTGTTCTGACAACTTCATGTACTCTTTCTTCTTCTTTAATTAATTTTTTATGGGGCTTTTGGCTACTCTAACATTCCCCCTTTTGAAGAGGTAACCCTAAAATCTTTAAAGGATTATACTCCTTTAAAGGATTAGCTCTCAAATATTTTCGATATTTTTGGCCTTTGGAATGGTGTAGGTTGCTAAGAGGCCCAAAGGGCATCGTGAGTTTTAGCCAAGAAACTGGCTACTTTTCTTTGGAGTCTTTTACCCTAACTGTCTACCTAATTATTTATTTATTAATATTTATTTATGAGGCTTTTAGCTACTCTAACATTCCACCCTCTGAAGAGGTAACCCTATAATCTTTTAGGGATTAGATAAAAGCTTCCAAAGGTTTTTGACATTTTTGGCCTTTGGAACAGAGTATGTTGCTAAGAGGCCAAAGGACATTTTGACTTTTATCCAAGAAACTGGCTACTTTTTTTCACCCTAACTGCATAGCCAATTCCTACCTCCTATTTTTATCACACCATCCTCTGAAGAGGTTACCCAAATTGCTGATAGGGAATTGGGATCCAGACCACTCTGGCTTCTTCCATGCTGAACAGGGATGCAGGGTGAGGCAATTCGTGTGTTTTCACCATGAAAAATATTTATTTCTTCATAAGTTTTAAAGGACAAGTTTGCTAAGGATTGTTGTGATCTTTTGGAATTTGGAATATATAAGTCCAAGTCCTTCTTCCTTTGAAAGTTTATGATAAATAATCAACTCTTATTCTGATGACTTGCCTTTATTTGTGACCTGGCATCTCTCTCTTGCAGCTTTTAATAACTTTTGTTTATTCTACACTTTTAGTGTTTTAACTGTAATGCCCTATGGGGAGCTTCTTTTCTCTACATGTCTATTTGGTGCTCTGTAGGTCCCTTGTACTGAATGGGCTTCTCTTTAGATTTGCGTAGTTTTCTTTTAGGATTTTATTGAAGATATTTTCCATGTCTTTGATATGGAGCCTTTCTTCTTTTCTATACCTATCAGTCTTAGGTTTGATCTTTTCATCATGTCCCACAGATCCTGCATATTCCATTAGATTTTTAAAATTTATCATTTTCTTTGACTGAATATTCCAATTCCTATACCATGTCTTCAAGCTTGAATATTCATTCAATATGTTGGTGAGGCTTTCCACTCAGCTTTTTATTTGAGTAATTGAATTTTTCATTTCATAATAAACTTCATTATATTTTACGTTTCCTTAAGTATCTCTATTGAATTCTACTTTCACATCCTGAATTGTTTTCTTTATTTCATCCAGTTCTTTATGGTCTTTTTTGCACTTCTATCAGTTTATTCCTGTTTTCTCTAAGGCCATTTAAGTGTTTATTTCATGCCTTGTTTAAATTCTTTGAGTTCTTTGAACACCTTTGTAACTATTCTTTTGTATTGTAAGTCTTGAATTTCATTTAAATTGTTCTGTTTGGAGTTCTTTTCTACAGAATTGGTGATTTGGGAAGGGAGCATATCGTCTTGGTTTTTCATATTATTTGTGTTTTTGTGATGTGACCATGGCATCTGGAGTTAGTTTGTTGGTTGTGACTCTCAATGTGTGAAGACTGGTGTGATGCCATATTATGGTGATGCACTGAATGAAGAGGCCTGACTCTTAGCATTCATTTAAACTAATAATAAGGGCCTGAACTGTTCTGAGAACTTGTTCTTTCAGATTTCTCCTGGAACTGTGTTCTCAGTCAAAGGCCTTCCTCTCTCTTGACTGAAACTATACATTCAGCATGAAATAGGGAAGGAAAGGAGGAACTGTATTATCATAGTGCTATGCCCCTTTTTATCCCTGTTGACCTAAAGCATCACTTACAGCCACAAATAGATGTTATCAGTCTAATCCCATCTCTCCTTTGTAACACAAATAGGACAATCCACTGATGCTGCTTTTGATACTGCTGATTTTGGCAATGATATTTTCACAGGATACACATATACATGCATACATTATTCAATGCAAGGAAGAATCATGAGGAATTAAAGCTATATATTTAGGTTATAAGGAGACCAAGGCCTACTTATCTTGATAATAGTACAAGCAAGCAGAAATAACATCCCAGAACAAGTTGTTTTCACAGATGTATTTTTTAGACCACTGAATCTGATTCCTGATGTGGGATGGTGGGTCACTGAAGACAGTGGAGTGAGAAGGTAGAGTTCAAAGTTGGTGGATGAGGGGAGGGGAGACCCAGGGTGTTTTGGGTCTCTTGCCAGGCATACCACATAATGAAAAGTAATGAAGGAGTTTCTACAGGTGGTAGGGACTTCCAAAGACAGTGCTGGGTTGGATCCAGGTGTTTTGGTTCTCTTATGGGCCAGTCACATGTAGTGGAACAATAGGAGGGGTTTCCATAGTGTCAGTGGTTGGGACCTGGGTGTTTCTGGATTGTGCCCCTGCTGTCTATATAATGCAGAGCAATAGATTTGGTTCTCAAGGTGGTGGAGGTGGGGTTGGGGTGTTTCTGGATGCTTACTGTGGTGGCTGAGTGGAGCAGAGCAGCAGGAGATTCCCAAGGAGTAGTTTGCCAAAGGTGGCCATCAAGTTTTAAAGTATGCAAAACAGTATATTATAAATGCCTGCCATGTATGAAAATCATTAGGCTGATAAAAACACATGATTTTGTGAGTGCATAGCCACACACAGTTGAACAAGCACCCACATGTGCACACACATACACAAAATAAATAAATTTTTTAAAGATTTAAAAACAGGCATGGTGGCACACACCTTTAATCCCAGCACTTGAGAGGTAGAGGCAGGTGGATCTCTCTGAGATAGAGGCCAGCCTGGTCAATATAGCAAGTTCTGTGGTAGCTGTAGCTACAAGGGAGACCAAGTTTCAAAACAACAACAACAGAATTTACAGCTGATAATACATGAAACAATTCTATATCACTACCATTTTGTTAAATGCAAAGAAAACTACAATGATATACAACTATGTACCTATTCTACTGAAGTAAGTAAAAATGGGTATGCCAAGTGCTGAAATGGATAAGGAGCAGGAGGAGCTTTCATATATTGCCAGTTTGAATGTGAAATGGTAGAACGAAAGTTTTAAAAAGGGGGGTTATTGCTTTTGAAAACTAGGATATATGTGTGATGGTAATATGATTCAACAATGAAAAAAAATTGTTTACAAAGAAATCAGGCAATTATGTCTGTTCCATTTTAGTTACTCAAACTAGAAATAACTCAAGTATTCTCCAACAGATAAATTGATAAACATATTGTGCTACATGCATACAATGAAATATCATTCAATGCTAAAAAGTAATTAAGTGCAGATACATGTAAAATATGGGTGAATGTTAAATGTATTGTAATAGGCTATAGAAGCTAGATTCAAAGGCTATGTGTTTGAAGATTCCCTTTATTTGAGGTAATGGAAAAGGCAAGCTTGTAGAAAAGAAATATAGATTAGCTTTACCCCAGGCTTGATCAAGAGACAGCTACATTAAAAAGAAACAACACACAGTGTTGTAGATGGTGAGGCACACATTGTGAATCTTGATTTTGGTCATACATGACTCTGAATAAACTTCACAGGACCCACACCAAAATGGTGACTGTTAATGTATGCAAAGTAAAAACAGATTAAGCTCATAATATGCACATATACACTATATTTGTAAATATACCTGATAAATATATAATATATAATTTAATGTTTTTATTACATACAGGTGACTAATTGTGAGTTTCCATATTAAAAATAAAAACAATTTTCTGTCAATTCATGGAGGAAACCATTGCTTTGACTCACTGAAACCTGATAAAGGTATTAAGGCAATCCAATTTTCAGGAGACAAAAAGCAAAATATACAGACTTCTATATAATTTAATTGTCTTCATTCCACCATGTTTCCAAATTGTAGGATCCCAGAGGAATTTAGGTGCAGCGTCATCAAGAAGCCATTGTAAGACTTGGCCAGTTTGGAAGAAAGGGAGAAAAACAAGCAAGCAAGCAAGCAAGCAAGCAAAAAAACTATTGTGCTTAACCAAAAGGCAAAAACTAGTCAATAAAAGGACAGATGACTGATAAATGTTAATGAATGGTATATATATATGCAGCCAGACTCTTCTGTTTATATTAGTTGATAAAGTTAATTAAAAGTAGGTCTATGCACTGGAGAGATGGCTCAGGAGTTAAGAGCACGGGCTGCTCTTGCAAAGGACCCGGATCAATTCTCAGCACCCACACGGTGGCTAATAATTGTCTGTAACTCCAGTTCTGAGGAATCTGACACCCTCTTGTGACCTCCATGGATGTTGCAATGACATGGATACACTTAACATATTTACAGGCAATACACAGATACACATAAGATAAAAATAATAAAATATTTTTAATATAGATCTAATATGATAATTGCAGAAAAGAACACTGCATTTTTCTCTGTAATTTTGCCCATTACTTGAAAACATGTCTTATTTGTTCCTTTTGTAATACAAATATTGTTTTGATAGCCTTTCAAGTATCTTTCAGAAAAGACAGTCTAACCTAAAGTAAACCTAAAAGCAAATCTAAGAAGAATTTGAACTATGTCCTTGCTATGTAAGATGTTCCTTAGAGAAAGCATATTTAATAGAGAAAATGTGCTGATTTCAGTAATCACAGGCATTTTTGCCAGCCTATTTATATTTGACTCTATATTTTTATAACATATAAATAAATTTCATAAATTTGGTTAAATAGAGTGTGTGGTGTTAATAATCATGTCTGCAGCTCAGGAAAGTGTATTTGGTCATTTTTCAAATTGCTTCAGATACCTCTACTTCCCCCACACTTTCATGTCAAATCTATAGCACTCCCAGTATTCGGTGATTGGGATCAATTGTGAGAAAACTGGAGACATCTAATTATTGGGAACATAAGTTTCTATAGATAGGTTGAGATTATTTTACTTACAAACTTTGCAAAGTTGTTTACTTTCTTGGCCAACAACAGTTGAATTTGTAAAGCTGCATTCAGGAATCTGCATCAGATTTCATTCTGTGGAAATCACCTGAAGTTGTACACAACAATCACCCTTATGAACTTTCACTCACCACAGTTTGTTACCTATAGTCAGTTGCAGTCTAAAAAATTAGACAAAAACTTTTGACAAGAAGCAAGTTATGCATTTTATTTCAGTGCTGCTCTGTCTTCTATCTCTTTCTCTCCTGAGATGTGAGTTAACCCTTTTCTGATGTGTCTACACTATATATACTACCTTCCCATTAGTAACTTAGAGGTCGTCTTTACTATCAAATCAATTGCTTTGATATCACAGTGCTTGCGTTCAAATAACCCTTATTTAATAATAGTCCAAAGCACAAGAGTGGTGATACTAAAAGTTTTATTTTAGTATAATGTTAAGCTTGTTGTGTTTTATTATATTTGTTGTTAACCTCTTGCTATATACTCAATTTATAAGTTAAACTCTGTCTTAGGCATATAGGTATAGGAAAAATGGCATGTATGTTCAGTACTAACTCTGGCTTTGGTTATCAACTGGGGCCTCTAATGTGGCCCCATGGATATAGCTAAGGAATGGACTACAGTCTAATTGTTTTGAGACTCAAAATTTATTTCTTTTATTGATTTTTTTGTGTATTTCATACAGAACATCCCAAACAATCTTATTCATCTTTATACCCACATCCCAAATGACACTTTCCCATGCTGCCCCCCAAACAGGAGCCCTCCCTGTTACTGCCATCCCTGTTACTGTCCACTGTGTTGTCAGTGCCTCCAGCAGTTCCCCAGTGCAAATCCATCTGCTGAGTCTAGTTAGCCTGTCTAGAGTCCCTAGTTTTAGGAAAATCAGGTCTTCCACATCTAGCAGCAATCAGTTGCCAACATTCCTTTAGATAAGATTAGGATCTGCTGTTCATTTTCCCAGTTCTATGTGAGGTTAGTGTCTGGGAGTCTCTTACGCCTCCCTGGCCAACAACTCAAAGGAAGGTATCTCCTTTCTGGCATTGTTTCTTGTTATGTAGTCTTTAGCTATACACATGGACTCATGAAGAAATACACTGATCACTTAAATCTTTTGTTATACTTTCCTTGAGGTGTTTAAGACCATAAATTTGGCCCAAATAAACCAACTTACTTTTGTTCTTAATGTTGTTTGAGGATCTGTTCCTCAGGGTCACATGGGCATGGGAAGAGGCCCTGGCTCTTTTCTTTTACCAGTTCCATCTATGTGAAGATAAGTCAAAGGTCCTTCTTGACTGTGGCTGGCTTCACTTGGAAGCATGGAGGAAATGTTTCCTCTGTGTTGACCCTCCTCTTTGTAGACTGGACACTGGTTCAAGTCCATCTGTTAGGGTCTCCATGGCCTCCCTGTACGAGAGGACAGGTGATTCACCACAGTCACAGAACATTTTGAAAGATGCTCCAGAGTTCCCTGGAAATTAGTCGACCTTGGAGGGCAAGGAGCAAAACTGTCCTTTAAGTCTCTCTGACCAGATTAGTTTAGGCCTTAAACATCAAAGAAAGTTAGTTCCAGCAGTCTGATACTTTTAACTACCATTTACTATGTAGATAAAGCTTGGGAAAAAACCCAAATGTTCTCAGATAAACCTTTACTAGACATATGTTTTGTTCCCTGAGCTACTTGTATGTATAATTTGTCAGTAGGTTGTTGGACTAATATGGTTCCATTTTTTAAAACTAGCTAGGCATTATTTATTTCTCTCACTGTTTAACCCTTCCACCATGGTTTTCCCATTAAAGTGCTCCCATTTTTCCCATTTCTCCTTTAATAATACCCTTCTCCTATGGTCCCACTTCTCTTGAACTCCTTCTTTCCCTTTATCCTCAAGGTTCCTTGTATAACCTCCCATCCCCACCTCCCATTTAAATAACCCCAATTTTATCCATATCTCCCTTAGGAACACCTGTTTCCTACTGTTCTTCTCTCTCTCTCAAGTTCTTTCTTTTCCTTTACTTCCCTGGTTCTTTTCCATTATCCTGGTTCCAGTAGATATTCCTGGATGCATACTCAGAAGGATTTGGTGCTAGGATCCACATATGAGGAACATATGTCAATTGTTTTTCTGATTCTGTGTTACTTCACTTAGTATTAACAGTTTCTAATTCCATCCATTTACCCGCAAGTTTCATGATTTCATCTTTCTTTACTGCTGAGTAGAACTCCAGTGTATAAATGTACCGTTTAGAATGATGTTGGCTCTGGGTTTGTTGTATATGGCTTTAATTATGTTGAGGTATGTTCCCTCCAGTCCAATTCCCTCTAGGAGTTTGAACATAATAAGTTGAATTTTGTCAAAGGCCTTCTCTGCATCCATTGATATGACCATGTACTTCTTGTCTTTGAGTCCATTTATATGAATTATGATGTTTATTGACTTTATATTGAATCATCCCTGCATCTCTGGAATAAAGCTGACCTGATCATGGTAGATGATCTTTTTGATGTGTGTCTGTATGCAGTTTGCCAGTATTTTGTTGAGAATTTTGCATCTATGTTCATTAAGGATATGTGTCTATAGTTTTCCTTTTTGGTTATATCTTTACCTGGTCTTCATATTAGAGTGATGCTGGCTTCATAGAAGAAATTTGGAAGTTCTTCTTCCATTTCTATCTTTTTGAATAAATTAAGTAGTATTGGATATAGATCTTCTTTATATGTCTGGTAGAATTCTACTGTAAATCCATCTGGTCCTGGGCTTTTTTAGTTGGGAGGTTTTGTATTACTGTTTCAATTTCCTTGTACGTTATGGGTTTGTTTAAGATATTGATCTCTTATTGGTTTACTTTTGGTGATTCCCATGCTTTTAGATGCCAGTTGATTCCTTTAAGGTTTTCAAATTTAGTAATGTATAGGTTTTTAAAATATTCCCTTACAATGTTCTGGATCATTTTGGTGTCTGTTGTGATTGTTAGGGTTCCAAACAGCAGCAGCTTCTCTCCTCCCCAACAGGGATCTACAGACTTTTGGAGCCCGAAAAAGGGAACTGAGCTGATAAGCACCTTGGCCTTTGAAGTCAAGGGAAACAAACTCTGCTAAGAAGCAGCCTGCCTTTCCTCTGGTCTCCAAAGATAAGATAAGCAGATTCTACCCATTAACCAGAGGTTTTAGAAGCTGTTTATCACAACAGCTTTTCTCTTAAGAGGGAAAAAGTAAACACTTCCAGACCCTAATCCTACCTGGCAGACTGAACGGAGCCAGGTTTACAAGCCCTGCTTTTCCTGCTTCCCCCTCCCTGATTTTTCCCCCAAACACTCCCCCCTTCTACACCCTAAAGCCCCCATATATAAGTCCCAGCTCACAACCCGTGGGCTGACATTTTTCCTTTCCCTGAGGGAAACGTGTCCCATGTGAAACAAAGCTGTATCCCACTAAGAATTCTATCTGTGCCTCGCTGCCTCCTCCATCCGCTCGTGCTCTCCACCTCCCAACATTTTACCTATCAGATGGTGCCGAAACCGGCTCTTACTTCAAGGGACCTTGCACGTAAAACTTTTGGACTCGCTTGTCATTATTGGCCGCTGCGAACACCACAGATTCGGCATTAAGGTACACTTCCACCCTCTATCTCTCTCCCCTCTCCCATTCCTTTCAGCTCTCTGTCCCTTTCTCTCTCTCCCCTTTCCCCTTCACTACTCTCTGCCAGCTCTCTTTTCATCTCCTTTCCAATCATATTTGGTCACTCCCGGACCTCACTCAAGGCCACTGGACAGCACTGGTTTCCACGACCGTTGAATTGCCCGGCACGGTTACTGTGCCTGTCCACGCCCACCTGGGAGTCAGACCTGCCTCCCCGTCACTCTCAAATCCTTTTCCCTATCTCAGCTCCATTCCCTTCCTCACTCCTGCCATCTTTTGCCTTCCCCTAACTTCTCATCTTCTCTCTCTCTCTCTCTCTCTCTCTCTCTCTCTCCCCCCCCTTTCTCTCCTCTCCCTCCGTTTACTGGCTACACTGAGCTTCATCTAGGCCTCTCCATTCTTCTTCATTCCTGGTCCATCTCGGCCTCCAGGCCCACTACCTTGTCTCCTTATACTTTGGCTCCTACTGGCTGGTCTTGCACCACATTGCAGAACCTCTCCTAACTCATTTTTACTTGCTCGAAATCATACTGGTGTGTGGGAGGTTCTTCCCTGCCTTTGACTACAGGACGCTGTGGTCACTGGCGGGGACACGCACAACTCGTATTTGCCCTCCCCAGTGATTGCAGGACGCTGCCCTGGGGTTCAGGAATTTAACTCGAATCTGCAACAAAAAAAGGACGCTTTTCTTTTGTTGCCTGATTCTTCTCATTCTCGTTTTTACGTGACCTAAGCCAAACCTTTCTCTTCCTGCTTTCTTTCTCTCTCTCTCTCTCTCTCTCTCCCCTGTAAGCTTACTCCTTCCCATGTTGACTCCTGACTCTTCCTCTGTCCCCTCAGGGCAAAAAGATCCTCTTTCTTCCCCCACCCACCAGCTGAGGTCTTTAACTCTTCTTTCGCTTTCCACCTAATCCGTTGCTATGGGAGCCAAACACTCAAAATCTCAGGGTCTCATGCCTTTGGCCTGCCTTCTTAAATCCTTAAAGAAGCTAGGATTATCTCACACTGTCAGATCAAAATGCCTAAAATTCTTGTGC
>NW_008333659.1:869323-870282 GCF_000622305.1 Nannospalax galili
AACAAACTAGATAATAACTCTGTTTGGCCAAACACTGGAACCTTAGACCTCAATATTTTAAAAGATTTGGAAAACTTCTGCCAACGTAATGGCAAGCAGTCTGAACTACCCTACATCCACGCCTTTCTTGACCTCCGTGCTAATCCCTCCCTCTGTGTCAAATGTTCTTCCCACCAGGTCCTCCTGGCTAAGACAGTCTCATCAGATCCTGAAACTCCAAAGGCCTCTGCCCCATCCCTCCTCCCTACCCCTCTGACTCTGCTTTTGATCCTTCTGTAGCTGATAACCTGCCCCCTATAAGAACCCAGCCCCAAGACCTCCCTGCTCCCGAGCTGAGGCACAACCAAGTCCTCCCCTTGCCCTCCTATCACTATACCCTCCCTTGCCTTCCAGTCCAGGGTCCAGCCCAACTCCCCTCCCTTCTCCACCTCAAACTCCCTCTCTGCAATCTTCCCCCTCCCTTCCTCAGCATTCTGAGTCTGACACTCACTCTCTTAATTCCCCTTTATTCAAGGAAATCCAAAATCTTAAATACCTCATTCTGACTTCTACCTCAAATACCCCATTTACCCCTCCTGTATCTGCTTCTACTTCAATTCCAGACCCTGCCTCAGACACCCCTGCCCCAACATCCTCTCATGGACAGGACACCCCTCCCATCTCTCCCACTTCAGCTTCCTCCCAGGACTCCCCTTCTCCTTCTCTTCTGCCTCCTCCCAACCCCTCTCCCGTGTCAAGCCATATCCGTTCCCACACCCAGTCTCAGCACCCTTCAAATGGCATCTTTCCCCTCAGGGAGGTGGCAGGAGTGGACAGGATTGTCAAAGTCCATGTGCCTTTCTCTCTTGGAGAGCTCTCTCAACTAGAGCACAAAATCGGTTCTTTTTCCAGTAATCCTACTCACTTCATACAAGAGTTTAAATATATTACTTGCAGCTATGATCTAACTTGGCATGATA
>NW_008333659.1:871122-892586 GCF_000622305.1 Nannospalax galili
GGTAAGATTATTAATTTCATTATTGACACTGGCGCTTCATTGTCAGTTCTCCCTTCCTACTCTGGTAAAATTTTTCCTTCACATATCTCTGTGGTGGGGGTTGATGAGAAGCCTCACAACCCCAAATCAACAGGACCCTTAGCCTGTGTATTCTGGAAGATGCCTTTAACTCACTCCTTCCTGGTTATGCCCACCTGCCCAACCCCCCTACTTGGCAGGGATCTCATGCAAAAGCTCTCCCTTTCTATTTCTCTCCCATTCTCCACACTCTTTCTCCTTTCCCCTGTACCTTCTCCTCCCCAAGCCAGATCTTTGCCCCTTCCCCCCTTTGAAGTAAATCCCAAGGTCTGGGACACCTCAGCCCCAGGACTAGCCTCTCATCACACTCCTATCTGCATTCTCTTGAAGGACCCCTCCCTATTTCCCAGCAGATCCCAATACCCAATTGCACTCAAACACCACTATGGACTTAAGCCCACAATTCAAAGGCCAAGGTGTTTATCAGCTCAGTTCCCTTTTTTGGGCTCCAAAAGTCTGTAGGTCCCTGTTGGGGAGGAGGGAAGCTGCTGCTGTTTGGAACCCTAACAGTGATGCTTACTTTTTCATGTCTGGTTTTGTTGATTTGGAGGTGTTTTTCCTTCTTTTGGTTAAAGGGTCTGTCGGTTTTGTTCATCTTTTCAAAGAACCAGCTTTTGGATTCGTTGATTCTTTATATTGTTTTCTTTGCTTCTATTTCATTAATTTCTTTTACTTTTATGTGTATGTATGTATTGCCTGCATGTAGGTAAGTGCACCAGTGTCATGCAATGCCTTCAGAGGACAGAGGAGAATGTCAGATACCCTGGAATTTGAGTTATGGACAGTTGTTACCTGCCATGTGGGGTGCTGGGATTTGAACCCGGGTCTTCTGCAAGAATAGTCAGTGTTCTTAACTGCTAAAGTATCTCTCCAGGCCCTATTTCATTAATTTCTGCTCTGATTTTTTTTATTTTTTCTTTTCTGTTGGGTTTGAGTTTCATTTGCTGTTGCTTTTCAAGTGTCTTGAGTTGCAATGTTAAGTCATTTATTTGTGTTCTTTTTGATTTTTTAATATAGGCACTTACAGCTATAAACGTCCCTCTAAGGACTGCTTTCAATGTGCTCCAGAGGTTTTGTTGTGTTGTATTGTCCTTTTCATTTGGTTCCAGGAGTGCTTTTATTTCTTTCTTAATTTCTCCTTTGACCCATTCATCATTCAGGAGTGTGTTGTTTAATCTCCATGTGTTCATGTAATTACTAGGGTTTTTTTTCTGGTATTGATTTTAAGCCTTATTGCATTGTGGCCTGATAGAATGCATGGAATTATTTCAATTTTTGGGGGGTTTTTTGAGGCTTGTTTTGTGCCCCAATATGTGGTCGATTTTGGAGAAAGTTCCAGGGGGCACTGAATAGACAGTATATTCTTTGGTGCTTGGGTGACGTATGGTATTGTTTAATTCAGATGTCTCCCTGTTAATTCTCTGCCCTGTTGACCCATATATTGGAGACAATGGGGTATTGATGTCCCCTACTATTATGAGTTGACATTAATCTGCATCTTAAAGTCCTGTAATACTGTTTTTATGAAGTTGGGTGCACCAGAGTTTGGTGAATATGTGTTCATGATTAAAATATCTTCTTGGTCTATTGTTACTTTTATCAGAACAAAGTTGCCCTCTTTATCTCTTCTGACTCATTTTGGTTTGAAGTCTATTTTATCAGATATTAGAATTAAAACTCCTGCTTTTTTCTTAGTACCATTTGCTTAGAATATATATATATATATATGTATGTATATATATATATATTTTTTTTTCCATCCTTTCACCTTAAGATAGTGCCTGTCCTTAAAAGTGAGATGGGTTTCTTGCAGACAAATTTAGTCTACTTAACTAGTCTGTGTCTTTTGACTGGGGAGTTCAGTCCATTGATATTTAAAGTTATTAATGAACAATGTGTACTGATTCCTGTCATTTTGATTTCTGTTCCCATTCTTGGTGTAACTGTGTGTTTCCGCAGTTATACCTTCATTAAGTTTCTTTCTGTTACCCCTTGGGTGTAATTGTTCCTTTCTTCAGCCCTTTGTATTGTTTCACGATCTCTCTGAAGGCCTGGTTTTATGGACTTGAATTCTTTCAGCCTATTTATGTCATGGAAGATTTTTCTTTCCCCTTTGACTATAATAGACATTTTGGCTGGGTAAAGCAACCTGGGTTGGCATCTGTGGTCATTTAGAACTGGGGATACTTTGGTCCAGGCTCTTCTGGCTTTTGTGGTTTGCACTGAAAAGTCAGCTGTAATCCTGATGGGTTTTCCTTTATATGTGACTTGTTGTTTTTCTTTTGCACCTTTCAGTATTGTCTCTTTGTTCTGTATGATTAGTGTTTTTACTATGATGTGATGGAGAGTTTCTTTTCTGGTCCTGTCTAGTTGGTGTTCTATATGCTTCTTGTATTTGTATGGGCATGTCTTTCTTTAATTTTGGGAAATTTTCTTCTACAATCCTGTGGAAGATCTGGTCCAAACCATTATCCTGAGATTTTTCTCCTTCCTCTATGTCTATGATGCATAAGTTTGGTCTTTTTATGGTGTCACACAATTCCTGCATATTTCATTCTTGTGTTTTCTTAAATTTTTCATAATCTTTGCTTGAGCTATCTAATTCACCCACTTTATCTCCCAGTCTTGATATTCTGTTTTCCATTTCATTCATCCTATTGGTGAGACTTTCTCCTGTCATTTCTAATTGGCTTACTGAGTGTTTCACTTCCTTCTTCATTTCAGCCTGAGTATTCTTCAATATTTATAACTCTTTTCTTAATTCATTCAGAAGTTTATCCTTATCTTCTTTCAGTTTTTCGATTTCTTTGTGTGTTCTTTAAATTCACTGAATTCTTTTTTCATGTTTATAACTGTTGTTTTGAATGCCATGTCCTGTGTTATCTTTAGAGGGTTCTCATTGTACTCCTATACAGGAATGTTGGTAGTTGGTGGAGATACATTATTTGGGTTTTTCATATTATTATTTTTTCACTGTGACATTCATATGTGCATTTCTTTTTAGTTTCTGATTCTTGTGTGAGACTGAAGCCTTCTTTCATTGAGTTTAGGTCTGCTTGTTTTCTTTTTGTAAACTTTATGTGCCTTTGTAATTTACTTGTTGTACATTAAAAGCTGGTTGGTCTAGGCTTCAGTTTCTCTCATTTAATTATATATTGGAGGGGCCAGATGGCTTTTGTCCCGCTGCTTAGGAGCTCCCCCACAGGCACAAGTCAGATGAGGATCAGATGCTCTCAGGCTTTTTCCTAAGGTCTGAATCCCTCTAGTCAGCAGGCACAGTACAATTTGGGAGGATTTCTAGGTAGAGGTAGGATTCAGGACTCTAAATCAGTCAGGGAAGGATGCTGGTCTCAGGAATCCAGAGCAAGCAAGGAGGCTGGTCTCAGGAATCCAGGTTGGGGTGGACAACCAGGGATGAAGGCTGGACTCAGGTATACAAAGGCAAGGTGGGGGGAGGGGAGAACAGGCTTTCAAGGCTCCAGGTTACTAGAGTGAGGAATTGGGTTGGCCTGGTACAAAGGATCAGGAAGCAGTGGGGAGTCTGGGCCAGGAGGGAAGTCCAGAGTTCTGGGGTGCCAAGAGAAGTATTGGGCCAGTGCCCACACTAGGAGGAAAGACAGGGTGGGGGAGCTAGGAGGGTGAATGAGAGGGTGTGTGAGTCAAGGTACAGTGGGCACTGTGGAACTTACCCAGGAAAGATTCTGGCCTCAGGAAATTGGGGGTTGGGCTGGCCAGGGATGAAAACTGGTCCAGGTATTGAAAGGTGAGGTGGGGGAGGGAGCAGGCTTTGAGGGCTCCAGGGGATTAGACTGAGGAATTGGATTGGTCTGGGTGCAAAGGATCAGGAAGAAGGGGAGAGTCTGGGGCAGGAGGGCAGTCCAGAGGTCTGCGGTGCCAAGAGAAGAAAAGGGTCAATGCCCATGCTAGGAGGAGAGATGGGGTGGGGGGGGGCTGGGAGGGTGAATGAGTTTGTGTGGATCAAAGCACAGTGTGCATGTTAGAACTCACCCAGGAAAGATGCTGGCCTCAGGAAATTGGGGGTTGGGCTGGCCAGGGATGAAAGCTGGTCCAGGCATTAAAAAGGGAGATGGGGGAGGAAGCAGGTTTTGAGGACTCCAGGGGACTAGTCTGAGGAATTGGGTTGGTCTGTGGGTAAAGGATCAGGAAGAAGAGGAGAGTCTGGGGCAGGAGGGCAGTCCAGAGGTCTGGAGTGTCAAGAGAAGAAATGGGCCATTGCCCACACCAGGAGGGGACACAGGGTGGAGAAGCTGGGGGCAGTGAATGAGTTTGACAAGCCTCAAAATTTCTTGAGCAGCTAACATGTAATAACCTTTAGTAATAATAGCAAAATGAGAACTCTGAAGTATATGAGTGTATGTATAGTCTTATATAATCAGATACATTACCAACACTCATATATTTTCTTATTGGGGACTATCGCAGGACAAGAAAGTGGCAAAGGTAATTATTTTTCAGGCATTAACTTAGCATAGCTCTAGGCTGTCACTATTTTCCTAAGTATTGCTGATGGTAACTATATAGGCTATATTTCTATATGACAAGTTATGATCATTGCTCAAACTCACTATATCAAACTCTAGAAGTAGAGGTCTTGAGTTGTGTAATTCAGCAACTGGCAGACATGAACGAGTCTGCAGTTCCAGATAGTATGAGAAAAGATGGCAGGAGTTTACTTAAACTTCAGTTTTTCCTCCATCATTTCTATATATGAAAGTTACATATATCATAAACATGACCACTGTTAATTCATAAGTGGTAGGATCTAGAATGTGAAATAAGTTGTGAAGTACAAAATCCCACATTTTCTTACCCTCATTTCACTCACTTTGCATTTAAAGGACAGTTTTTTTGTATATAATTTACACAACATTAAAACTCATCATTTTAAGGACATCAATGGCCTTACCCAATGCTGGACCATGTATGCTACAACTCTGACCTGCTGTTAAGATGTGGCCTCTATTGCAATAGGGCATGATGGCTATGGGAGTGACAAACCACTTTATAACAGGATATGAGGCCTGATCCATAGGATGAATTCATGCCTAGTACTGTAAAGCTGGTCAAAAGACAATTACTAAGGAGCTCATAGGCCCCAAAGGGGAATCTAGTACTATCGTTGTTTGCTCAGTGGTCATATCAAACTGCACTCTAAATAGTCATGCTTTTGATGTGCTGGTCTCAACTGTGGTCAGAAGAGCTTCCTTTTGCTGTGGGTACTAACAAATGCTGATACTGATATTTGGTTAAGGTGCTGAATATAAATAATTATGAGTGCTCAGCTGTGGATGGGTCATCTATATCAGCCTTCCATCCTTCCAAAGCACAGTCACCTTTGCAGAAGAGATGGCATGAATTCTGGACAGGGCTTGGCTGTTGCGTGCATCAGCTCAAAACATCTGTGGTACCTGCACAAGATCAAGCCTGTCAAAATTCCAGCATGCATGGGAAGCGTCCCCCAAGGCCCCACCCATCGGAGCAGCTACTGGCAGTTACTGGCTACTGTTGAGAAATACTCTCCTTTGGGGATGTGGCTGCTTTAGTTGCTCCTGCGTCAGTGGATGTCCACACACATTTGAAGTGGCACTAATTGGCTCAGTAGGATCCTAGTAACAAAAAATAAAGAGGACATGTATCTTGGAGGGAAGCAGGGTGGAGGCACTAGAGGAACTTGGATATTATCAATTTATTTATTATTTAAATCTATGAAAATTTCAAAGAATAAAGAATAGCTGTTTAATAACTACGTAATTCCCAGATTTCAATATATTCACAGAATTCACAATCATCACCACTCTCACATTTAAAATATAGAAGTTAATACCTTATCTCTTCCCCTCCTGGCAATTACTAGTGTACTTTTTAATCTCTATGGCTTTTTCAATTATGGGCATTTTATGTAAAGCAAATCACTTGATACATGATTTGTGCTTGTCTTTAAAAAATTTATATATATATCTTATTTTGTGTGTTTTGCCTACATGTATGTAAGTGTACCCATGTTGTGCAATACCTGCAGAAGCCAGGAGGTAGAGGTCAGATCCTCTGGAACTGGAGTTAGCCACCATGTAGGTGCTGGGAACTGAACTTAGGTTCTCTGCAAGAGTGTCCAGGGCTTTTAAATACTGAACCATCTCTCCAGTCTTTTTGCTCCTTATACTTACTATATTTTCATGGTTGGTCCATATTGTGACCGTATCAACATATTTTTTTTGTGTAGAAATTTTTTGTGAATGTATATTTTCAATAATTTTGAATATAATTCCACCAACAATGTGTGATGGTTCCAACAGTTCTCTATGCCTGTGAAGACTGAACTTATCTATCTTTTTATTACATAGTCCTAAATACTATCTTATTGTGGCTGTGATTTGTAGTTTTTTAAAAAATATTTTTATTGAGTTTTTGTGCATTTCATAATTAGATGTTAATCAAATTTAGGACCCCCCCCAACCATGCTCCCAGTAGGACCCCAACTGGACTTTTTGTATTCTGTCATATATAGCGTGTGTTTTTAATTGTTTAAAGAATTTATTTAATACCCACATAATTAGAAGAAGCATTTCATTACAACAGAATTGATATATTCAATAAAAATTTCCAGAGTTAAGATGCATCTCTTTCAAAATTGGTTGTAAATTTTTAGGTTTTTAGTTGAATTAATACAGTTATGCATTATTGTACTCAGTATAAGCCCTATAAGACAAAATTGAATGATGTTTTAACCTTGAAAAGGCTCTCCATTTCATTATTAAAATATACTGTTTCATACAGAAAAACTCATTTTAATGCAAATAACACACAGATGTTCACACATGCATCTCTAATCTCTATATATCTGATTCTGATTATTACTAGTCACAATCAGTTACTTTCTGAGATCCTTGGCACCTGAGCATGGATATAGTCATCTGTCATATATTTTAAATCCTATCCAGTGAACCATTTGTACCCAGATGTCCCTTGGTGCAAGTTCATCCATGGGACTCTAGTCAGCATATCTCGAGTCACTCCCTTAAAGAAAATCGACTCTCCCTCAGAAACAATAAGAAGTTATGAATAATTCCTCTGTTAGGATTGGGGCATGCTGCCCATGTCCCTCATTCTAGTTGGGTTTTTGTCTGATTGAGTCCTGTCTGGGGACATGTTCTCTGTAGTCTCTTAGTCTCTAAAATGTCACCAGTTATGGGTCTTGTGCATTGCACTTTGTTGTATGATGGAGCTTCTCTGGTAAGAGTTGAGGAATGTATTAGTATACCTTCTACTCCCTTATTCTGCTGTGTTCCAAAAACTTTAAGTGTTGAGGTTTGCTGTAGATATTTCACTAAGGGCTGGATATCTTTCACACATATATTCTCTGTGTGTGACCAGTTGTGGAACTCTCTAATAACCTCCATCTGTTGCAAAAAGATGTTTCTTTGATGAATAGTATATGGTATACTTGTCTGTAAATATAAGATCCATAATTAGCATGCAGTAAGAAATTTCATTTGTCTGGAGAGATGACAGAGATAGGGTTTTCTCTGGGATCTATGACCTCTCCAGCCATGTGTATTTGGATATTTATAGTGCCACCCATGAATTCCCTCCCATTGAGAGGGTTTTAAGTCCAATCAGATAGCTGTTAATTGCTCCCTAGATAAAAGTACTGCTATTGCACTGCATTGGACTGTTCATTGTTTTTCTCCCTTAGCAGCTCATGTAGAATTCTCTAGAACTATGACATCTAGTCTTCAAGTAGTAGGCTTCCTGATTAGTTCCAGCTCCATTGTGTCCAAATTATGTCTGTCTTCAGCAATAGGGTCTTACCTTCAAGCTGTACAAGGTAATCAAGGGTTGTGGCAATAGCCTGTGTTATTTTGAGAGTCTCTTGGACTACCGTGACCAACAACTCAAAGGGAGGTTTCTCCTGACTGGCACCTTGTTCCTTGTTATATAACCTTCAGGTATGCATATGTACTAATATTCAAATATTGTGTGTGTGTTTTTCAGAGGTTTTTGAGTTAATACATTTCCTTCTGGCTTTTTAATGATACCGAAGCGTTATTTAGTTCTCCTCTCTTTATCCCTGTCTAACCTCCTTCCCCAGTTTAAGTGCCCCATTTTCCTCATTCCCCCTTTGGTAATACCTGTTTCCTATTATCCCCCACTTTTGGGCTCTTTGTTTTCCTTTACCTCTGTTCTTCCTTTCCGTTTTTCCTGCTGTTAACATTAGGATATGTACTCACATATAAGGGATTGATGCTCAAATCTGTAATGAGGGAGATGAGGGAGAACATATGTCACTTGCTTTTCAGAGTCTGTGTTACTTTACTTAGTATAACAGTTTCTGTTCCATTCATTTACTTGCAAATTTCATAATTTCATCTTTCCTTAGTGTTGAGTAGAACTCCATTGTGTAAATGTACCATATTTTCATTATCCATTCATCATTTGAGGGACATTTAAGTTGCTTCCATTTCTTAGCTATTGTGAGGAGAGCAGCAACAATAGATGTACAGGTGTCTCTACAGTACAATGAGTCCTTTGGTTGTATGCCACCGAATGATATAACCAAATCATATGGTACACTCATTTATACTTTAAGAGTTTTCCACACTGCTTTTCATAGTATTTGGATGAGTTCACATTCTCACCAATGGTAAATGAATGTTCCCCTTTCTCCACATCCTTACCAGCATTTGTTGTCTTCTATTTTCTTAATCTTAACCAGTCTCACTGGGTTAAGATGAAATCTTAAAGTGGTTTTGATCTACCTTTCTCTAATTACTAAAGATGTTGAGTACTTATTATGGTGTTTCTTAGCCATTCATTTGCGAGCTCTCTGTTCAGGTCCTTAGCACATCTTTTTATTGGGTGTTCATTTTCTTTTTTCTTTGCTTTTTAAGTTCTTTGTATATTCTGGATATTAATCCTTTGTTGGATGTGTAGCAGGTGAGGATTTTTTTCCTACTTAGTGGGTTTCCTCTTTACTTCCTTGGTTTTTTTCTTTTGTTGTAGAGAAGCTTTTAAGGTTAATGAGGTCCCACTTGTTGATTGTTCTCCTTAATGCCTGAGCAATGGATAATTTGATTTAGAAAGTCCTTTCTTACACATATCTCTTGTAGGATATCACCTATGTTTTCTCTTAGTAGTTTCAGAGTTTCAGGTTTTATGTTGAAGTCTTTGATTCATTTGGAGTTGATTTTTGTGGAGGGTTCAAGATAATGGTCCAATTTCATTCTTCTACAGGTGCAGATCCAGTTTTGCCAGCACTATTTGTTGAAGATGCTGTCTTTGCTCCATTTTGTGTTCTTGGCACCTTTGTCAAATATCATGTGGCTTAAACTACATGCACCCATGTTTGGGTCTTCTATTATGTTCTATTGATCTATGTGTCTATTTTTGTGGCAGTATCATGGTGTTTTATGAGTATACCTTTGTAGTAAGTTTGAGATCTGGTATGGTATTCTCCCCTAGCATTGTTCTTTTTTCACAAGATTGCTTGGCTCTTTGGGGTCTTTTGTGATTCCATATGAATTTTAGGATATTTTTCTAGTTCTGTAAAGAATGTCCTGAGGATTTTGATTGGCTTTGCATTGAATCTATAGATTTCTATTGGTAAGATGGTCATTTTCACAGTATTAATTGTATCATGAGCATGGCAGGTCCTTCCATCTTGTGATGTCTTCCTCTATCTCTTTCTTTGAAGATTTAAAATGTTTTTAAGTCCATTTATATGGTTTATTACATTTATTGACTTACACATATTAAACCATGCCTGCATCTCTGGAATAAAGCTGATTTGATCATGGTGGATGATCTTTTTGATGTGTGTCTATATGCAGTTTGTGAGTATTTTGTATATGGGCCTATAGTTTTCTTTCGTGTGTGTGTGTATCTTTACCTGGTTTTGGTATTAGAGAGATACTGGGTTTGTAGAAGGAGTTTGTGAGTGCTTGTTTTGAATAGTTTAAAATATTGATTGTAGATCTCCTTTGAATGCCTGGTAGAATTCTGCTGTGATTCCATTGGGGCCTGGACTTTTTTAGTTGGGAGGTTTTGTATTGCTATTTCAACTTCCTTATTTGTTATGGATTTGTTTAAGCTACTTATCTCTTTTTGGCTTAACTTTGGTGGCTTCTATGAATTTAGAAATTCATACATTACTTTTAGAATTTCAAATTTAATAGTGTATAGATATTAAAAGTATTCCCTTATAATGTTCTGGAATTTTTGGTGTCTGTTATGATGTTTCCCCTATCATCTCTGAATTTGTTAATTTTGATTTGTTTTTCTTTTCTTTTGGTTAACTGGGCTAAGGACCTGTCAATCTTGTTTAACTTTTAAGAACCAGCTTTTAGATTCATTGATTCTTTGTTTCTATTTCATTAATTATCTGATTTTTGTTATTTCTCCTTTTCTGATAGGTTTGGGTTTGGTTTGTTCTGCCTTTTCAGAGTTTTAGTTGCCCTACTAGGTCATTTATATGTGCTCTTTTTGATTGTTAAAAGTAAGCACTTAGAGCTATAAACTTTCCTCTTAGGACTACTCTTAAAGTGTCCCAGAAGTTTTATTGTATTATATTATCATTTTCATTTAGTTTCTGGAATACTTTCATTTTTTTGTTAATTTCTTCTTTAACCCTTTCATCATTCAAGAGTGTGTTGTTTCATCTCTATGAGTTCATGTAGTTACTCGAGCTTCTTTTGCTCTTGATTGTACACTTTATTGAACTGCAGTCTGTTAGAGTGCATGGAATTATTTCCTTTTTTTTTGTATTTGTTGAGGTTTGTTTCATGCCTGAATATGCCATCAATTTTAGGTAAACTTGCATGAACTTCTGGGTAGAATGTGTATTCTATGGTACTTGGGTGGAATATTCTGTAGATGTCTGTTAGGTCCATTTGATGTAAGATGTTATTTAATTCAGATATCTCCCTGTTTATTGTTTGTCCTGTTAACTTGTCTATTGTATATAGTAGGGCATTAAAGTTACCTACTGTCTCCCAATTGACTAGTTCCTCCAAAGGGCGGGGCATGCCGCAGAGGGTGGACTACTGAGGGGCTGCTGGGAGCCATCTTGAAATGGAAGCCTTGAGCTGTGGCTGGTGAGTGGCATGGGGAATGTGCAGCAGCAGCAGCTAGACATACTCAAGGACAGAATAGCCTGTCAGAATGGACCTGGGGCAAGATCACTGGCTGCTGAGGCTTGAGCCAATGCTAGTGACTATGGGTGTGGCACGGGAACAGTCTAATATGGTGGGCACTGAGCCACGCCACTAGAACTGAGTGGCACGGAGCTAGGCATGGGGTGCTCATTTCCTTGTAAGTCATGCTCCTCCTCCCATGACAATAATAAATACACATAAAGATATGTTATATGGTTTTCCTGATAGTGCAAGAGACCCCAAGAGAACTCGGGTAACAAAATTGGCGTAGTCTAGCCAGATAAAGGAACCACAGCCTTGGGGATATGGGTCTCAGAAAGCAGTGCTGTTTCTGCTGTCCCTGTGGTGGGTCAGCTGGGCTCTGAGACCCAAATCCAGGAGAGAAGCCAATCAAAACCCATATGCTTAATGGGGTTAGGGATAGTCACATGGGTTATACGATGGATTATAAAACCTGTAACTAAAAAGAGGCCAGCCATGCAGAAGCATGGGCCACAGCTATGTTGTAAATGTGGGGATATGTTGCGGGTATGTGAAAATTTGTTAAAGGTTATTCAGAGGCTAGAAAAACTTTTACCCCCAAATGGAGCACTCAGAGATGGAGCACAGCCACTTTGCATAATAAAAGATGTGCCCCAGGCAGGGGAGGCTGAAAAGGCTAGGGAAGTCCTGGCAAAGAGAGAGAATAGGAGGGGACACTTTGACTTGTGTAAGGTCCAAGGACTCAGGAAAAAACAGATAATAGTAAAAAATAAATAAATAAATAACTGTGCTGTAGCTAGGAAATATTCCATGGTAGAACTGTTAAAGCTAGGAAAAACAAGCAAGCAAGGAGAGAGCCCCTGGCCACGTGGCTTGTGCGAGTATGGGACATGGGAGCAAATGACATCAACCTAAGTCCTTCAGAAGCTTCACAGCTGAGTTATATATTCACTCATCCATCCTTGAGATATAGGTTGTTCAACCTAGGCCAATGTGGGGCGGGGGAGCAGTCTTTAATGGGGTGGTTGGTTGAAGGCATTAAAGATACATGGTCATCACCAAGGGAGACTAACATGATTATCAGGGGCTGGAGGACTATAAAGGAGGGGCAGGCATTACTGAGACAACTAGGTATGAGAAAAGCAATATATAATGTCCAGTTCACTGGGCCAGATAAGACTGTTCACCAGAGATGTAAAGGAGAGCTTAATTCAACTGGACCTTGAGAATGGTATGGGGCTTTAGTGGTTTTACCTAGCCCTTTGATGGGACAGAATCTGTGTAAAGCGAAGAGGCTTTGGTAAATCTAAATGATTCTGATGAGCATGTAAAATGTGTTTATAAAATAACAGAACACCCTTATAAGAGATATAAAAACAACCAGACAGAAGAAATGGTCCACTTGGGTTATTCGAAGACAAATGTGGCAAGACTGATGTCAAGCCCAAATCCCCTGAGAAAAAAATGATAGAAAACTAAATTCAGTACTAAGGCATTTCTGGAAGGTTTTAAAACCAGAAATTTATGAAGGACATTCAAAGGATAATAACTGTACGAGGGGTGGTTAAGAATCCCCAAAGATTAAATAAGATGCATTTCTCTTCTGATAAAGGCTATACTAGGGGTGGAAGCAGGTTTTACAACCAAGTTCTCCCCAAGCAACCTGGTTGGTCAATGGTAAGATGACAGATATGGCTACAGTCAGGAGGCAGACCCAGAGCCTGCCTGACTCAGGGAACCAACAAGTGCAGTGGGGAGAGGAGAAGCTCCCTGCCTCCTTAGCCCAGTGCAGGGTCAGGCAACTGGAGCCATCACCTGTAAGTTTATCAGGAATAAAAGAATACAAAAAGACTCCATGTAAAATACCCCAAGTGTGAAATGACTCCAAAGTAATAACTAAAAATGGTAAAGAGCTAACCAAATTAATGCTTCGTACCCATGGTATGGTACCTAAAAAGTATCTATGGAGAAAACAGTTAATACGAATGGACAAAACCTTTCCATGCTTTGTGAGACCTTGTCTATGATTGATTTAATATATGTTAACCTTCCTTTGAGATTTTACAGATGTGAAACCCAGTTGAAAGATACCTGAAGAAGCAAAGGTCAGCTATAGCTGTCAGATTCTTGGGAGTTTTATGGTTGGGTAAGATAAAGACAGAGACTCCCAAACTATACAACTGTTAAGAAAATCTCCAATACCAGGGGTGGGTTGCCCCCCATATGAGCTATTGGTCAGAGCAAGATCCTAGAGGTCCTCCAATTCACCAAGGCTATTGCCATTAATGTTGGTTGTACACTAGAAAGGTTGGTAAGGCCATGTTGCTGAAGACACTGCATGTTGTGAGCATGGGAGATGAAGAGATGGAACTGAGACTAAGCCAAAAAACTCTGTGCCACTGGATGGATGAACCAAGCAATACCTGCAAGTGTAATAATGGCTCAACCAACATACATACAACTGACAAATTTCTAATTGGATAAGGCCCACTCCTAGGGGTGGAACACACATATGGTGCTGTAGACCAGGCCAATGACTTGTGTTGAGAAAGGCTACAGGCCCTAGTGGAGAAGCCATCACAAGTATACTGTTTAATGAATATAGTACACCTACTGGGATATCTTCTAGGCATTTGTATTTATATTCATGTTTGTTTAAATGTGTCTACTTCCTTCCATTTGTCTTTATAGTAAAAGAAACACCACTGAGATTGATCAGTGGCCATGGCCTAAGGACAATTAATGCGGAGCCCAAGAAGCCGCTATCTTGTTGTGATACAAGAGAGATTGCCCAACATCTTTCACCTCCTCCAAGACTCAGGGACCTTAGCAGAAGATTGACAGGAAAATTGTAAGAATGGAGGAAAGGAGTGGAGTGTCTCCCAATTGGCTAGTTCCTCCAAGGGGCAGGGCCTCCTGCAGAGGGTGGATTACTGAGGGACTGCTGGGAGCCATCTTGAAACAGAAGCTGTGAGCTGTGGGTAGCCATGGCATGGGGAAAATGCAGCAGCAACAGCTGGGCATACTCAAGGACAGAATGGCCTGTCAGAATGGGCCTGGGGTGAGACCACTGGCCCCTGAGTCATGAGCAAATGCTAGCGGTGGCTATGGGAGTGGTGCAGGAACGGTCTGATATGGCAGGCGCTGAGCTGCACCGCTGGAGCTCAGTTCCTTGTAAGTCACTCTCCTCTTCCTCCCCCCACACGACAATGATAAATACACATAAAGATATGTTATGTGGTTTGCCTGATAGCACAAGAGACCCTGAGAGAACTTGGGCGACACCTACTATTTCTAAGTTGGGGTTAATCTGTGTTTTACAGTCCTATAGTACTGTTTTTATAAAATTGGGTGCACTAGTATTTGGTGCATATATGTTCATGATTGTAATATCTTCTTGGTCAATTATTCCTTTAGTTAGAATGAAGTGACTACAAGAAACAGAAATACTGAAGAAAAGCCAAGCTGAAATGAAGATGGAATTGAAAATCTTAGTAAGTCAATTTGAAATGACAGGAGAAAACCTCACAAGCTGAATGAATGAAATGGAAAATGGAATATGAAGACTGGACAACAAAGTTGAAAAACTGGACTCTTCAAGCAAAGACAACAAAAGGTTTAAAAATGCATGTGAATAGAATATGTAGGAAATGTGGGACACCATGAAAAAAACAAATATGCACATCATAGGCATACAGGAAGGAGACTCTCAGGCCAATGACATTGACCAGATTCTCAATGGGATTATAGAAGAAAACATCCCCAATTGAAGGCAAAATATACCTATACAGATACATCAAACACATAGAATATCAATTAGATAGGACCTGAACAGAAACTTCCCATGGCATATCATAGTAAAAAACACTAAATGTACAGAAGAAATAGAGATTACTGAAAGCTGCTAGAGAAAAACAAATTACATATAAAGAAAACCATCAGAAGTACAGCTGACTTTTCATGAAAACTTTGAAAACCAGATGAACCTGGATCAAAGTATTCCCAGGTCTAAGTGACCATGGATGCTAACTCAGAATACTTTACCCAGCAAAGATGTCTATCATAGTTAACAGGGAATAGAAAATTTTCCATGACACTAATAGGCTGAAAGAATTCATGTCCACTAAACCAGCCCTACAGAGAATATTTGAAGCAATACAAAGGGTTAAAGACAGGAATGACTTTATCCAAGATCTTACAGAAAGAAAGCAAAGGAAGGTATAATTACAGAAACAAAAAACAGGACCAAGAACACAAATTCAGATGACAGTAACTAATACATATCTTTTGATAATAACTCTAAAGATCAGTGGCCTCAATGCCTCAGGTTAAAAGACAGGTTAGTGGAATGGATTAAGAGACAAAAATCCATCTTTTTGTTGACTTCAAGAAACCTCACTTTCAAGGACAGGCACTACATTAGGGTTTAAGGATGGAAAAAATATTCCAAGCAAACGGTGCTAAGAACAAGCATGTGTTGCAATTCTATTATCTGAAAAAATAGACTTCAAATTAAAACTAATCAGAAGTGATAAAGATGGTCACTTGATTTGCAATTTCTTAATGATTATAAATGTTGCCTACACTTTCTTCTAATTGTTGGCCATTTGTTAAACTGCATAAAAGCAGTTGACTTCAAATTTTTTGGCTGCTTTAATCGAGTATTTTGTAGTTTATTATTAAGTTATAAGTGTTCTTTATTCCATATATATCATTATAAACTTTGAAACATGCTTATAGTCTGAAATTTTCTAGTTTATTCTTTTATCATTTTGATTTTGCTTCCATGTCTAAGAAAACATTTTCTAATACAAGTTCATGGTGATTAACTCCTACTCTATCTTCTAAATAATATTATGAGTTTTATTGTTATTTTAAATTTCCAGCCCATTTAAACTAATTTGTGTATGTGGTGTGGTGTGAGGTGGCATCTGATTTCATTTTTGCATAGGAGGCTGTGCAGTTGTTCGAATACTATTTGTTCAGATTACTTGTTATTTGGACACTTGTCAGGAGTATTTTGGCCATGAATGCATTTATGTCTGGATTTTTACTCTATTTCATTGAGCTCTGTAATCTCCCTTGAAGCCAGTGCTCACTACATTACCTGGTCTGAATTGATTACCACAGCTTCAGAGTTAATTTTTAAATGAGAAAATCTAAGAGTTTTTCTACTCAACAATGAAACTGATCTATTTCTCCATTCATTTTGTTTCACTTCTATTGATTATCAGAAAAAAGATATTTGTTTTTCCAACTCATTCAGGTATATTTGGTATTCATAATTTATACTGCATGTATTATAGACTCACTGTGGAGGGCATAAACTCATTTTGTAGCAACTTTCATTATAATATATAGTATCTGCATTGGGTACAGCAGGGACATGATACAGAAGAACCTGGGCATAAATTAGCAATGAGAACTGCATAGTTCATGTTGAGGATCTCATGCTTTTAAGGAACATTCTTTCTTTGTGCTCTACAATTCTTAGGTTACTAGGAAGTAAATATTTTATTTAAAGTCCAAACTAATTTAATTTACAGTGATAAAAACATTTTCAGAGATCTACTATTCTTATGCACTAGGTTTTGTCATGTTCAAGTATGTATTTTCATTATCAACATCAACTCCTATTTAAAGAGAAAAATTAGACTGAAAATTAACTATATATATATATACTATTGTATAATTATGAACTACAGATCTGATGTTTGAATGCAATTATGATTCAAGCTTCTCCTGTCATTACATCAGACACTCCTGGGGATGATACTCTGTGTAATATGCCATGACTATAAAAGTGAAATAATTTAAAAATTGAGTACGGAATCTTTATCATTTCAATATATTACCTTATTGACATAAAAATAAAAAAATCAACAAGTATCGAAATTAATGGAATGTTTATTTGAATTGCAGGTTACAAAACCAACATAAGAATATTAATTGCTTTTCTAACATTTGAAACAGTATGTAAATAAGCAATATATGAAAATATAATAAATCATATGTAATGCATACAAACAAATATTTAAAGTATTGAGAGCAATTAAGGACCAATTAAGTGATAGAATAGGCCTTGCTTATAGATTTGAATATGCAACATTTCTTAAATTAAGGATTTTAGAATATATAGAAATTAAAATGACTAAGACAAAAATGCATGTTTGAGCAAGAACAAGGTTATAGATATTGATATAAAGATGTCAAAACTTTTTATAGCTATAGTCATAAAAATAGTGCAATATTTAAAACATAGGTCCTGAGAATAAGTGGGAAAATCTGAAAGCAGATCTTTGATGTAAGGCACAGGCAATACTGCAGATTAGTAGGGAAGTTTTAGTATATATTGTTGAAGAGTTTAAATACAGAAAGTAACTAAAGAACAGAAAATAATAAAGAAATAAATAATGAAAATAAAATGAAGCAATAAAATAAAATTTAGAAAATAAAATACAGAAAATAAAAAATAGATTTCTTTTTAATAGCACAGAAAGTAAATTTACAGCAACATTGTTAACAATGTTAAATAAAATATGCTAAAAAGTTCTAGAAGATAACATGACAAAACATCTTTATAAACTTAAGGGAAGGAAAGATTTCCAAATCATAATCCTCAAAGAACTAATCTATAGGAAATGGCTGATAAATTACATTTTGTTAAATCAAAAATTTCTGTTCACCATGGACAGCTTTAAAATAATGAAATGATGTCCAACGTAGTTGAACAGGCCTTTAATTCCAGCACTTGGGAGGCAGAGGCCTCAAACAATAATGAAAAGACCAACAACAGAGAATGAGAGTATACTGTGAGAATATATATCTGCTAAAGGAGTCTTGTGGACAATATATGAAGACTTCCTACAGATTAACAGGAAGATGATTTTTGTTTTATTTATTTATTTATTTATTTATTTATTTATTTATTTTTGAGACAGGATCTGCTCGCCTAGCACTCACTATGTAGACCAAGCTGGCTTCTATCACACAGAGGTCTACTTGCCTTTGCCTCCTGAGAACTGGGATTAAAAGCATGTACCACCATGCTGACTGGAAGATTTGTGCTTTAGATCTGTATTTATTATCATTTTGTGCATGCATGCCAGTGTGGTGTGTGCGTGTGTACGCTTGCCATGGTGCAAGGGACAACTTTTAGCTGTTGGTTCTCTCTTTTTGCCAATGGGTCCCTGGGACTAAACTCAGGTGGTCAGTCTTGAAGGCAAGTACATTTACCTACAGAACATTCTTGCCAGCCCACAAGAAGAGTAATTGATAGGAAAGCAGCATGGGGTTTGATCAGGCACCCCAGAAAGTTGGATATCAACAAAAGCAATTAATATGTGGAAAGGTCTTCAACAGCAGTTAGAAGGGAAGCAATGAAAGTATACAATGATTTAACACAAGAGGGCTACCAATTGGCTAAATTAACATCCTAGAAAAATAAAATACTTTCAAATATTTTACACACACACACACACACACACACACACACACACACACACACACCACAGGATTCTGGGGCTGGAGAGATGGCTCAATGCTTAAGAACACTGGCTGCTTTAGCTGAGGACTCACCCAGGTTTCTGTTCTCAGCACACACAATGTGACTATTAAGTCCAGTTCCAGGAAATTTGACTCTCTCTTCCGACCTCTGTTGGCACTACATGCATATTATGCACTTACACACATGTAGGCAAACACTTAAACACATAAAAAACAACAACAACAACAAAACACCAAAATGTGGCCAGTAATAAAAATAAGCACACATTGGCAGAGTCACTGTGGAGAGTTTTGGTCTTTTCATTAGGTTGAATGTGTGCATTCCTTATAACAAATGAATCATTATTTTGGATAACCAAATATTAGAAACAATTGAAAAGTTCATTAATGGTATAATGAATTAATAATTTTTGGTGTAGTATATTTATGTTATCAGTGCAATTGAAGAATTTTAGTCTAGTTACAGCTACATTAAATAACAACTATCAAAAATGTACTAAGTAAACAAAATTAAATACAAAGCAATATTGTGAAGTGCCATTACATAAAACTTTAAAAATTGTTCATTAAATTATGTTGTTTTGGCATGCATAATTAGTGGCATAACTGCAGTCATGGAAAGTTATTCAACATGCTATTTCTTTATCTTGATGGTAATTGAAAGGCATTTGTTCTCTTTGTGAAAATTTATTGAGTCTTATATTAAGTTTTGTGTTCTTGCATTTATGAATGAGGTAGTTCACAATAAAAATGTCTTAAGAAAGAAAAAATTATGGCAATTTCCTAAAACGATAAAATTCTGATACTAAGGAGAAAATAACAAAGTTAAAGATATTTTGAAATTCAAATGAAACAAAATTTGAAATTATCCGTAATTGCCAGCAACAGACATTAAATAGATTCACTGAAAATATTTGTTCTCTTTATTGGAAAGCAAAGGAAAAGGCAGCAAAGACAAACAGTGAAGAAGAACTCACTTAAAAGTCAGAAGAGGCAAACTAGTTTTCCTAAAGAAATTGCATTAACTGTGTTCTGCTCAACTTAACGTAAATGGTCTGCAATGCTGATTGAAACAGAAATTTTGAAAATTGAATGAAAAAATCATGAAGACATTTCAGGATGCAGTAATAAGATTCAGAAAGAAATGCTATTTTAATTATTAGAAGTACAGAGTTGTTCTTAGAGTTATCAAGCTAGGAAAAATACAAGTAGGTTTATTTTTTCTATGTCAGATATTTGATTCAACTCTACTATCATTATAATAATTTATGCATTATATAGTTATACATTAGAGTAACTGGTTGAGCTACAATTTTAACTTTTTCTAAGATTATCTTAAATAATATTCTGTAACCAATAGGACATTTCTGTTGAGTACATCATTCTCAAATTGCTATTTTTGTCTTCATACAACTCATTGCTGGGATAATATCCAAAGAAGTACAATATTTGTTACCAACTTGATTTTCATCTACTTAAATCTTAGAAAGGTAATCTATTAAATCATATAGTGTAACAACTGTAGTTTCTTTTCACAAACCTTAAATAAATATAAAACTTGACATTGGAATAGCACAAATTAGGATTACTGTTTTAGAGAAATGTACATTTTCTTTGATTAGCAAAGAATCCTAAAATGAAATTTTTTATTGATGATTTTCTCTCAAGTTGATTGCAAGAATATCTATGCTTCATACAGAAAATTCTATAAATTGAGTCTTGTAAAATTTATGTTTCTACAGGTCCTGAATTAAGTCTTCTGATCAGATTTTTGAGGTAAAAGATTTTGTATTTTTGCATCATGGTGAAGAGCATATTTTCAAGGCCCTACAAATTACTTTTATGCAACCATCCTACTCAGAAAAGATAAAGGAGTCGGAAACCGCTAGTGTCAAATCAGTCTCATAATGAGAATTTCATGTTTTACCTTAAATCATAGAGTTAAATTTTTCATTATCATTTTTTAAACTTCTAAATTTCTTTTGAGCTTTTTTATTAGTGTACTGTCTGTTCATTTACTTACATAACTTGGTTGTGCCTCAAAAAATAAAGGAAAAGAAAAAGAAAGGCATTGAAAGTATAGGAGGAATAGAAAATCTGCCATTTGAAAGTCCAGATTTGACATCGTTTGTCATGATGTGACATATAAGAGAATGCTTACCTTCCATCGTGAACTGCATGCTCCTTCACGTTTCCTGTATCTCATCATATTAGCAAAAACAACAGTGAGCATGTGCTCCTGTCTTCTTTACAATTATTTTTCCCTCTCGAGTCCCCCCTTGACAGGGTGGAAAAAATACCACATCTAATGTAATGATAAAAGTCCGAATCCAGTTAGCTTTGTAGATTACTTGTAACTGTTGCTCAGCATAATTTGTTCAGTATAAATGAAGATTTAAGTAGGAACTGACGGAAAAACGTACAGAGACTGTGATGAACATCTACATGAAGCAGCTTGTATGAAAAACAGTCCAGATTGAGCCAAAGTACAAGTGTATGAAATCTTTAGGGCTTCACAGTAATTATTGGCACACACAGCCACCACAAATAATTGCCATAATGTAGAAAATCAGCAATTTCTGGAAAGCTGAAATCAGTTAATTTGCCTAATTTAGTGACAATGTGTTTTCTACTTCCTCTTTCATTTTCTTAAGAACCCAGAATGCTGTTACTGTTATAGGAATACTGTTGAATTTTAATGCAGTTTTTCTGAAATAAATAAATAAA
>NW_008333659.1:892602-910332 GCF_000622305.1 Nannospalax galili
TAAATAAATAAATAGATAAAAACTCCAAATGCTAACATTATCACTTTGAAACACAAGAGTAGTCACTGAGTTGATTAATCCTCTAAAATCTCTGCAAAATAAGCAAAATGATTAGCTCCATATTTCTAAAGCAGTAAGCAGTAAATAACACAACGTTAAGAAAAGACCATGAGATGGTCTACCTTCTCAGTGTCTTAGTATGTCCGTCTGACATTCTGTCACTGTCTCCCTTCCCTCCACCCCTCCCCCAGGGAATAAATAATTGTTGATGTGACAAGAACAGATTATCAAGGCTGGACTCCAATATAGAAAATATTTGTAGTTTCCAACCCATAAGCCATCCCTGTGCATTACATTTCAAGTGAAGATTTTTTTTTGTTTTGTTTTAGTTTGCCCTTCTTCTTAGGAATTCAGCATAATTTTCTGTATTACAGATTAAGACCTACACAATTTTGAAAAAGCTGCTTAATAAATAAATGCAATTAGAGAGCCAGAAAACAAACAATAGCTGGTTTAAGCTAATAGTTTAAGGAAGAGCTCTTAGAGGCTTTAGAGAAGAACTGAAGAATCCTTAACCTAAATCCTGGCACTCATAGTCAACTTGAAGCTGACATGGTTTCTCCTTTCTACACACACTGATTTTTCTACTCGAATCTCACTTCAAGGTTTTATGGGGGAGAACATGAAAATGCTTTTTTTTTTTTTTTTTTTTGGTCTTTTTGAGATAGGGTCCCCTTGTAGCCCCAGCTGGCTTAGAAGTCACTATGTAAACCAGGCTGGCCTTCAACTCACAGAGATCTGCCTGCCTCTGCCTTCCAAGTGCTGGGATTAAAGGCATGTGCCATCACTGAAAACTAATCTGATGTTTCTTACAAAAGAATATATTTTTCTGATAAAGTAAGTCTTTGTACGTGTATTGCTTTAGCAAAAACACAGCTGTAGCCTTTGTATTGGTCTTTACCTAAATATATATGAAATAACCACCAACCAGATATTCCCATGTTTTTCCCAGTTTTGGTCCAGTAGATTTTCTGTATTATTTAAATGACTTTAATGTTCTTTATGAATCTGTATTATTTTTTTCTTTTTTTTAATCATTTTTAAAATTTTTTAATAACTACATGATTAGAAGCAGCATTTCATTACAGATTTAACATATTCAGTAACATACTCCAGAGCAAGAGTATATCTCTTTCACAAGTGGCTGCAAGTTTCTAGGTTCACAGTTGAATTAATAGAATAATACAATATTGAACTCACTATAAGCCCTGTAAGACATAAAATTGAATGAGTTTTTAATCTTTAAAAAGATCCCCATTTCATTTTAAAATACAGTGTTTCTTACAGAAAGACTCATTGTTTTTGCTACTAACACTGAGATGTTAGTGCATGCATCTCTAATCTGTATGCATCTGATTATTTCAAGTCATTTAATGACTTTAATGATTTAAATGATCTTTAAGATCAAGACAATTACTTTTTAGGGGAGAAATTACCTAATCTTCTTGCATTGTTTTGAACGGTATAGATCCAGTATTTCCTAGAAAGATACAATTTATCCAATTTTCAAAAGACAAACATGACATACCCTTTATTTACTTCAAAGAGAACAAGCGATGCTTATTGGTAGGATGTTTTAAAGGTCATTTTTATTAATTTTTATTGAATTTTTGCAAATTTCATACAATAGATTTCGATCTTATTTAGATTCCCTCCTGTATTTGCTAACCTACTAACCCCCTACCAAATTTGTGTATTCATATACGTATTAATGCCTACAGAGTCAGGTTTGTGTCCCCAAATGCCCTTTTGTGTGGGTTCATCCACTGGAGCCTGGTCAGCCTACTAAGAGTGTCATCTTTAAGTGAGACTGAAACTCTCCTTTCCAGCAACCATGAACAGTTCTTCAGTAGGGAAAAGATATGCAATATTATGTGACATAGCCATTCTAGGGACAAGTAAGACATTTTGTTTTATGGCCTCCCTGTATTTCACTAAGCCTGGAGAAATGGCCATGGGAAGTTCATATGACTATTTTAAATATTTTTTATTTATTGTTTTATTTTATGTGTATGCGTGCATTGCCTGCATGTAGGTAAGTGCACCTGTGTCATGCAATGCCTGCGGAGGTCAGAAGAGGCTGTTGGATCCCTTGGGACTGGGGTTATGGACAGTTGTTAGCTGCCATGTGGGTGCTGGGATTTGAACCCAGGTTTTCTGCAAGAACAACCAGTGTTCTTAACCACTGAGCAATGTCTCCAGCCCCCATATACCTATTTTTAAAGTTTTTTATTTTTTATTTATTTAATAACCACATGATTAGAAGAAACATTTCATTATAGCTTTAACATATTCAATAACAATTTCCAGAGCAAAGGTACATCTCTTTCAAAAGTGGTTGTAAATTTTTAGGTTCACAGTTGAATTCATACAGTTATACAATATTGAACTCAGTATAAACACTGTAAGACATATAATTGAATGTTTTTAATCTTTAAAAAGATATCCATTCAATATTGTACATTTAGGTTGTTACCATTTTTCTTAGCTATTGCGAAGAGTGCAGCAACAAACATGGATGCCCAGGTATCTCTTACAGTATGGTAAGTCCTTTGTGTATATGCCAAGGAGTGGTATCACTGGTCGATTCATTTTTAGTTTTTTTGAGAGTTCTCTGCAGTGCTTTCCATAGTGGTTGTGCGAGTTTGCATTCCCACTAGCAGTGAATGAGATTTCCTTTCTCCACATCCTCACCAGCATTTGGTATCTTTCTTTCTCTTGATTTTGGCCAGTCTGATCGGGGTGAGATGGAATTTTAAAGTGGTTCTGTTCTGCATTTCTCTAATTACTAAGGATGTTAAGCACTTTTTTAACACTTTTTCTTCACTATTCTTTTTTCTTCATTTGAAAACTCTTTGTTCAGGTCTACAGCCTATCTTTTTATTGGGTCATTTATTTTCCTCTTTCTTTTTTGAGTTCTTTGTGTAATCTGGATATTAATCCTCTATCAGACACATAGCTGATAAATTTCTTCTCCCACTCCTTGGTCATTTTGTTTGCTGTACAGAAGTTTGTAGCTTAATGAGGTTCCACTTATTGATTGTTGACCTTAATACCTAGACAACTGATGTCCAATTTAGAAAGCCCTTTCGTATGCCTATATCTTGGAGGGTACTGCCTATGTTTTCTTCTAGCAGTTTCAGAGTTACAGGTTTTATATTAATGTATTTGATCCATTTAGAGTTGACTTTAGTGCAGTGTTCAAGATAAGGGTCCAATTTCATTCTTCTACATGTAGATGGAAGTGTGTTGCCTCTGAAACCCCCAGAGAAATGCAAATACGATGTCTGAACATTAGTGCATATATATTCCTGGTGGCTGTATGGTAAGGAACACAGTGATAAACAGGAGAGATCTCCCTTTGAGTAGTTGGTCAGATTTGTCCAACGGACTCCCAAAATAACTCAGGCTATTGCCAAAGTTTTTGGTTATCTCCCAGAACTGGAAGATAAGGCCCTACTGCTTAAGACAGGACATAGTTTGTACATAGGACTTGGAGCACTGGAGTAGGAAATGACCTGGAAGCCTTCTACCTGAAAACTTTCTCATAGTTCTAGAAGATACAATGCAAGCTGATAAGGGAGAAAATCATTCAATGATCCAATCCAGCCCTAAAGCCTAATGACCATAATGACCAGCACAGCAAACCACCTTTCTTGGTGTAGCGGTGTCACTGTTATCTGGGGCAAGGGGTGATCAACAGCTATATAAATGGTATGCACTCATGGGTAGCACTGTAAACATAGCCAAATACACATGGCTGGAGAGGTCACAGATCCTAGAGAAAACCCTATCTCTATCATATCTCTAGACAAATGAAATTTCTTACCATATGCTAAATATGGATCCTTATATTTACAGACAAGCATACCACACACACACACACACACACACACACACACACACACACACCACTCATCAAAGAGGCTTCTTTCTGCAACAGATAGAGGCTACTGTAGAATTCCACAATTGGTCAGCCACAGAGGATGCATGTTTGAGAGATGCCTAATCCTAGGTAACATATCAACATTTGAACCTCTACATCTCAGGCTCATGGAACATAGCAGAAAGGGGGTAGAGTGAAAACTAGTACATTCCTCAACTCTTACCAGTGAAACTTCCTTATACAACAGAGTTCAGTGCACACAGACAGCCACAATCGAGTAAGTTTTAAAGAATAAGAAACTTCAGAGTGTATGTCCCTGGATAGATTCCTATATTTAACCTCTCCCACCCACAGCTCAGGGACCATTGTGGAAGAGGGGGAAGAAAGATTGTAAGAGTCAGGGCTGGTTCGTGAACACAGGGAAGCAGAGGTTTTCAGGCCATTGGCAGCTTGCACATGTGAACTTGTGGCAATGGTGGCATTGAGCACAGGACCCACGCCAACTCAATTAAACAAGGGCCCAGAGTGGAGCAAGGGAAATGGGGGGTGGGCTGGCCCTAGTCTGCAAACTATTGGAGACTGATTACTACTGGGTGAGGAGGAGTAGGCCCTTACTTATGATTTCTAGATAGGCTGATTAGATGCCAGTGAATGAATTTGTACCAAAGGACATCTGGATACAAATGCTTGACTGGATAGGATGTAACATGTAGGGTGGAATACATGAAGTCCAGTGTGGGGGACATGGATGGGGAAGGGGCTCTAAATTTGATTAAGAACTGTTGTGGGAAATGTACAAAAGTGCAAGATAATTTTTAAAAATTAAAATGCTTGAAAAGCAGCTGGAAATGTCAAAGCATTAGCTATTCAGTTTAACCTAGTTGGGGCCTGGCTCTCATGGCCTGTCTGTTGGAAGTGAGGCATGGGAAAAGCATCGGAAAGTGCTCATGTGCCAGTCCAAAACTGCCTGCTTTTTTATTCTTTTTTCTTTTTCTGTCCTCCAAGGGAACTAGCAAATGCTGGGTATATCCACCTCAGAGACAGGCAAGTCCTGAGCTATCCATCCAGCAGAAGCTGTGATATTTGGGGGACTATATATATGTGGTCCACCCTCTGTTCCTCAGGGAGAAACTCGCAAGTCGAGGTCCTCTCCCAGTTACGTGGTATCAAGAGTTTTATAGCAAGTATGCATCTCTGTCTCTTATACCTGTTTTGATAAGAACATTTATTTTGAGTTGCCTAGTATGCAGGAGTCTGCCAACTTATTTCTGGACTTCTCTCAAAGGGAATTGATCCATGTATAGCTATTTATTTGGTATATCTGTGGGTGGAGAAAATGTCTGGAGTCTCTTAGTCTGTCGTTTTGCGGAGGCTGTTTCTGTATGCATGCTTATGCTGTTGTTTTAGTGTGGTTTTGAATGTCTGAAGACTGGAAATGCATTTCCAGATAACATACCTCATTATTTTTTACTATTTATAAATCTATTGGTTTCTACTCCTTGTTGGAATCAGCCTTTTCATTTTTAAATTGAAGATACTGACTGCATTAGGATTAAATGACCTATCAATGACTACCTGAGTAGTGAAATAAGAGAAAACACAAGGGCTTGCTTTATCATAAATATATGTGGTATATACAGACAAAGAAAAAGAGCAGAGGCGGGCAGGAGGTAGACACACAGTGCGGGAGACAGGGAGGAAGGAACAGGAGGGACCCTCTCCAAAAATTGCTCTATCATCACACTTTTCTCGTTGCCCTTGGCTGATCTACTTCAGCAAGACTCTTTATCCATCTGTTCTTACTCTCCTTCAAAAGAAGAAGCTAATTAAATCTCAATTTGCATTAGGACAATATGTGTTAAACCATTTCTAATTTGGAGAAAAGAGAAGACTCAGTTTTGAAACAACATTTAAAAGAATAAGTGACAGTAATGTTTTAAGATTCATGCTACTTTGACTAAGTTGCTTGAGCAGAAAATGAAAAGGGTAAGGACAGTATAGGAAGAAAAATGATAAAATGTAGAATTGTTTTTTCCAACAAAGTTCCATTGACGAATCTTCCAATTGGGCTTCCAATATTGCAGCCCAATATGTGGGCCAAAATCCACATACAATTTTAAAATTTTAATTAATGAAAATTTAATAATCCTAAAAGTCTATGTCAAGCACTCTAGCCACATCTTTAGTGTTCAATAACATCACACTAAACAGGGCTGAAATGATGTCACACCTTACTGCAGTGAGCAGACTCAAAGACAAAGCATATTTTTCTTTATTTACCACTATTAACGCTTCCAGAAGCTTTCTGAAAATTTTCTCCTGCTCTGACAAGTGACATGCAATGAGTTCTTTTAAAATCTCTATTCTGTAGATGTGGTTCTTCAGGGTTTGGCAATATATATGGCTTCTCTTACACATTTTAACAGATCTTGTTTATTTTTGATAATAGGTAACATATAATCCCAGTTTATTGTTTAATTTTAATCTTTTAAACTAAGCTGTGGAGAATCTGTACTTTCATTGAGTTTGACACTCATTTTGTTGAAGTATGCCTTTGTTTTGCTTATTTTTTTATGTCTTTTTAGTCTTTACTGCAAAGGCTTAACCAGTATGAATTTAATTACAAATTTCATCTTCTGTGTTTTGCCAACTTCAAAATTTCTCAGATATAGTCACTCTGAATAGGAAAATTCAACATTCTATCACTTCTTTGACTCACACAATTGATGCCTGGCATCCCATCTTATCAAGGATGCGAAAAGACTATATTCCAAGGAAATGTTTATAATTTTTTATTTTTTCTCATAATTGTGAACGGTAATTGGCTTGTCTGGCATAAATTGCTTAGAATTGTTTTTCTCTCAGTGTTTAGTCTTTCTTGTTAACTTCTCAGGAATTAAATGTAATAAAGTAAAAAATTTCAAGATTCCTACAGAAGTATACAGAAAAAAACACCTTCATTAATTTTATAGTATAAAAATATAGTTATATAATACATGTAAAATTAAATGTATATTAATTTTACTTCCCTCCAAAATACTTAATCTCTAATACTTGAACGCTCATACCATTTTTTTCTCACTGAATTCTACCATTAATGTTTCTCACTTCAATATATTTCCTAATATATCACTTTTTATTTCTGATGGATGATAAATAATCTATAATGCAAGCAGCTAAATTGTTTCTGTCACTAAGAATGAAAGTATTCTATAGAAAGACAGTCTTATAAAAAAGAATAGGAGACAATATATACTCTTATCACATAGCCTTCAGTCATTTGCAAACTGGAGGTAGTATATATCTTGACTATTTTACAACAGTTTTATGAGAGCCAAATGGAGTGACTTAAGGGAAATCTTTTAAAGACAGTACAGATGTAAGATTTTGAAAGCACCATGCAAATATTTGTAGAATTAGCTGCTCCTCTCACCCTGGATCAAACACAGGATAAAGAAAGTTCCTGATATAAAATATGCAGTTTTTTCTTCAAGTACAGTACTTAAAGTTACTTGATGTGTGTCCTAGGTAACTTTCTACTGCTGTGATAAAACACTCTGACCCAAACCATCTTGGGGAGGAAAGGGTTGATTTGTCTTTCATGTACTGATCACAGTCCATCACTGAGGGTCACCAAGGCAGGAACTTAAGCAGGGCAGGAACCTGGAGGAAAGAACTGAAGCAGATACCATAGAGCATGGAGGAACGCTTCTTGATGACTTCCTCCTCTGGCCTGTGTTCAGTCTGCTTTCTTACACAATGCAGGGCACCTGCCCAGAAGTGGCACCTCCCATATCAGGCCGGGCCTTCCCACATCACTCAGCAATCAAGAAAATGCTTCACAGACTGCTTATAGGCCCATCCGCAATACCCCAGTTGAGGTTTCCTCTTTCCAGGTGTGTCAAGTTGACAACTGAAACTGTTCAACACAATGTGAATCATGGATTTTTTTTTTTCCCTAAAGCCTCTAGGGTGTTATCTGCACCTTAAACCTAATGCACATTTTAACATAACTACAAGAAAAGAGTCTAAAATTCATTTTCAGTTTCTAAGTCACCTTTCTACTTGTGAAGGGCTTTTCTTCTGGGTAAATGTATGTACATATGTAAATCTTCATCTTGCAATAAAGTCTGTTTGCCTGCTGCATTCTGTTATGTCTTAGATAGTTCCTGCGATTTAATTCTTTAATTGGAGGAGAAAGTGAACTCAATCAAGTCCTGTCAATGATAACGTGTGGCCTCAACACATATAATTTAAAATATATTTTTAAATTGTAATAACATTATTAAGATGTATGTATGAAATGCACAAGAATTCAATGAAAATATACATTGAAAAAACTGTAACAAAACATTTTGTAAAGATTTCAACATATCTTACATTTAAAATATATTCATTCATAATCCTCTATACAGACTTTCATTTATATTATAACATTTATGGACATATCAAGGTTAACTATCTACCCACAAATTAGCTGTACCAGAAATATAGCATTTTAATAATGTCATTCACAGTGAGTTCCACTGGGGACATACAAATTATTTAGAACAGTTTGGTCAATGCCACTGAGTATGGGCAAAGCCTTTGGTTCTGTTAGTGAAAAGAAAAACTCATAAATCAAGGTTCATAAAGATAGATCCCTACCAGAGCTCCACTCTGTCATTAGTTCATAGGGATTCGATCAGATCTAGACTAGGTATAGATTTTGTGCAAAAGTGGATAGAGTTCTCTGCTTTCTGCAGTGCAAACAATATTACAACCTTGTTAATGAAGGAATTCTCACTCTGTTGCCGGGACTTTTTTCCCCACCTGTTTTAAGAGTTACCTGAGCTGGGGATGGTGGCTCATACATACAATCATAAAACCTAGGAGGCAGAGGCAGGATCATTGTAAATTCAATGTCAACCTGGGCTACATAGTGAGACTGTCTAAATAAATAAAATACATGTATAATAGTTATTGGAAAGGAACAAATTGCTCTCTAATTTGAAGAATTTGGAGTCTTTGGAGGTTAGAGAATGACCTAGTCATCCCTTCTGTAGTTAAAATTCATTGCTTTCATGGAAGCTATTTTTGTCACTTGAGGAAAACGGCAAACACAACTAAATTGTCCTCTTTCAGTCACTGAGAAGTATGGACTACCTGCCTAATGTCACTGTCAGAAAATGTTGTTGTTTGCATGACAAATATTTTCCTTAATACAGTTCAAACTGGACTGAGGATTATTAGATGCTGACAAGTAGTTCTCAGAGTAACATGAAGCTTCATTGGGGATAAGACTGAAGTCTCAGAATCTTATGCGGTGGGAAAAATCACACATGTCTTAGACTTTGCAGATATCCCTGGTTGGTACTAAAAACTCTATCAACTGAATACTGTGTCTCAGTAGCCTGTGTCCTACTTGATCTCTGGAATTGGGGTTCACCTACAGTTCAACCCCTTGGTCTCTTTCAGCCTACCTTATCCTGGGGCATTCCAGCTGCCTAAGATGGTTACTCTCAGTGTGATGTGATCTCCCATCATTAGGAGGCTGCTCCTCTGTTCTTGTGGGTGCGGCTTCTTCATTCTCATGGGCATCGAGGCTGCTCCTCCACTTGCCCTGGACTGAGGCCACTGTTCTGCCTGCCCTGAGCTGGAGTCACTCTTCTGCTCCTCCGGTGCTGAGGTAGCTCTTCTGTTTGCCTGGTGTGGAGGCAGCTCTTCTGCTTGCCCAGTGCTGCCTCCTGTTGTCACCGCTTCTGCCTGGTCCCAGACCCTAGGGCTGGTGAGGAGACTGTGTCAGCGGAGCTGCATTCAGACACAGGAGACCAGGTTCAGTGACACAGGTCTGGTTTATTGCAGGAAGGCACAAGCTTATATAGGGGTAGTGGTCCAATCACAGCACAGCAAGTAGGATACCTTATTAGCATAACAGACTTAGCATGCTATTAGCATCCCCGACTTAACATCCTATCACAGAATAGCAGGTAGGATGCCTCATTAGCATACTGTGTTTCAGATTACAGAGCTTGGATTCCTGGAAACCATGTGACCCTGACTGTTGCAATATCTAAGTGTTGCAATTCTGGATTCCAAGGGTGGTGATTAGGTAGTGATGAGCTCTATGCATCAGTCTTATGATCTGCCAATGAGAGCAAATGTCACAAGGCATTCCTTGTGGCTCCAGTGGTCAGGCCATTGCCTCAGGCCTGTTGTATGGCTGTCAATAAGATTTTCACCCTAGGCTCAAGCCTGTCTCCCACATCTCCCCCTTTTTTTATTTTTAAAGATGAGGTATAGTTTAGAATATATAGCATATTGATATCAGTCCAGATACATCAAGGCAAAGTAGAATGGCTAAGGGGGTCATTGTATTAAGAGCTCCATCTCTCAAGATGGCGAGCTTTCTTAAGAGCAGGTTATGCCAACTCCATGGCAACCAATGGGAGTTGAGATTCTTTGCCTCGATATTGTTGTCCCCACCTCAAGGGTCACCGAGAATAATGGACTGTGCTTGTCTTAGGTTGTCCCATCTGTTGGGATCTTAGCCATCATTGACTACCAGCCCTTGAAGGGTGGGTCCCCTTGTTTGGATTGGCAGAGGGAGAGGCAGTACATCTAATATTGGCTTGTTTAAAGGACTCCTCAGGGGTCAAGAATTTGTTGAAACCTGTTGGAGGCCAATTATAGGTTGATAAGGGCAAGGAACAGTGCGTCCTTGTTTGCAGAAATATGTTTGGCAAGATCTGGAGGCAGGGCAACAGCTAACTGAACCAGAGAAATACAAGTTTTAACAAAATTAAGGAGACCCTTGACAATACAGAGTCCAAAATTCAGGAGAAGAGTTAGTATAATAAGGGGACCAGCTAGGGCAGACAGGAGCATGGTAAGCCAAGGGGAGATGGAGCCATAGACTCGTATCATCTTTGAGACTGATGTCTCAGTCTCTCTCGTTCTAAGAGTCTTTTTCTGACTCTATCAAGTGATTTTTCTACAATTCCAGAATTATTAGCATAGAAACAACATTCTTCTCCCAAGGCTACACATAATCCCTCTTGTTGGAAGAATATGAGATCAAGGCCTCTCCTGTTTTGTAAAACCATCTCAGCCAGTGAAGATAGGGATTTTTGTAAATGGGAGACAGAATTTAACATAGACAAAGGTTTTCCTCTAAATTAAGGGCTTAGCTTAGCTAATGTCTCTGTTTGCGGAGTGAGATATTCGCGCTCTCCATAGGTTGGTGGCTTTCATTGTCTGCAATGTTGTGTCAGTCTCTCAGTGGTCGTTTTTCCCAGGACCGCCATATCCAGGGTTGGTGGTTATGGAGGGAGGTTTTCCATTGCAGGCAATTCTGATGTTCTGGGCTGGGATCTAAATGGGGGCTGGAACATTATCTGGGAAGACACAAGCTTAGCCTTGCCTTTGCATTCACAACAGGTGTCAATAATATTATGGATATATTTGAGCTTGCCAAAGGAAGGGCAGTAAGTAACGTCCATCTGCCAGATCTTGTTAGGACAGGTGCAAGACCAATGACCCTGTCCTCCACAAGCCCGACATTTGCCCTTGTCTGTCTTGGCCTGTGGTTGCTGAGCAGCCAGTGCCTCAGCGAGAGCTGTGGCATGAGCTCGAGTGGTCCCCACTCCCGACAGGCCAGAATCCATTCAGAGACATCCTTGTATCTAACGGGTCCTATGGCAAGGCAACACTCGGTAGAGCAGCCTTCATATCAAGATCCTTGAGCAAAGCATCTGCGGCCCCCTGATGGCTGATTTTCCTATTAACGCTTTGTTGGCACCTTTCAATGAAGTCAGAGAAAGGCTCACCTGGTTTTTGTATCAACCTGGTGAGTTTGGTATCCTCACGAGTCAGCATACTTCGGAAAGCACAGAGCACACAAAGCTGCACTTGTTCAAAGTAGTGAGGAGGTCCCTGTGCCTGGGCTTGTGGGGCTTCAAAATTGCCATGCCCTACCAAGGCATCAAACCCAATGTTTTGGACTTTGGCATTTCTATTGCGTTCTGCTTGTTGTTCACATTCATCCCAATAAGCAGCCTTCCATAAGAGAAAATCACCTCCCTGTAGACAGGCATGGGCAATATTCTGCCAGTCATAGGGGGTATTGTATCTACCACATGGCTGATTGTATATAATAGCTTACCAAACCAAGGGTAATGAATGCCCTCCTCAATGGCTGCCTTATGCAGCTTTTTAAAAGAATCATGAGATTCCTTGATTGATGGTAACCAGGAAAACTGTGGAAAATCACCCATTGTATCATAGGAGAGGGGCCTAGGCAGGAGGCTATTCCAGTCCTCCTCTGGAAGGGAGGGGAAGATGGACTGGAGGGAAAATTCCTTAGAGCTAGTGCAAGATGGCGGAAAGTAGCCATCTCCCCATAATGGCAGAGAGGAGGCTGCTTTAACTTCCCATTTTTCATCAAAGCCAATTCAAGATGGTGCAGAATAACCACCGCCCCATAATGGCGGGGCAGGAGTGATCTTAACTTCCTGTTTTTCATCGGGGGGGCCCTTGGACCATAATGCCTCATTTTTTACCTCATTATCAGAATCATCATTTCCACATCAGACGAGAAAGCAGTTAGTTTGGTTTTGACTGGAAATGCCTGGGACAAGCCGTCCCCACTATCCTGTTGCTTTTTTGTTTATCTATGTTTTTTAGTATGAGATTATGCTGCTCAGGGGCATCAGGGGGAACTCCCCGATGTGAGGTGAGAATGGCAGTCACAGTGGGGAAGAACGGCCCAGATAATGGACGCCCCTCCTTGACTTCTCTCTTTCTGGCCATGAATAACACACAAGCCCATTGCTCCAGATCCCAATAGCAGGAACCAAGGAGCGAGAGCTAGCACTTCATCTAATACTTTAATTACTTCCTTCTCTGTTACCCTAATTTGCCTACTTCTGAGGAGAGAAATCAGTGCAGCAGCATGGGGGGCCAGCAGCATCTGGATGACTATTCCCCATACTGGAGATAACTCACCCTGCAAGACCTACCCAGAAGGACTCAGGAGCCATTCAGGAAGATGATCAGTGGAGACAGGAATGACATGCCAAACTGAAGACTGTGAGCCAGAAGAGGAAGCACAGAAGAACAAAAGTGGCGAGCACCCACAAAGAATCATTGGCAAAGAGGGCATCAGAAACCCTGAGTGTTAAAGCTCTGAATGTTACAGCTCAGAGTGTTACAGCTCCGTAGGGCAGGAGTCTTTGTGCCCCATGTTGGACACCAGCTGCGGTCACTGCCAGTGGCGGTCACTCCTCCATTCTCGTGGGTACCACTCCTTCGTTCTCATGGGCATCGAGGCTGCTCCTCCATTAGCCCTGGGCTGAGGCCACTGTTCTGCCTGCTCTGAGCTGGGGCCACTGTTCTGCTCCCCCGGTGCTGAGGCTGCTCTTCTGCTTGCCTGGTGCTGAGGCAGGTCTTCTGCTTGCCCTGTGCTGCCCCCTGTCATCTCTGCTTCTGCCCGGTCCCAGACCCCAGGGCTGGTGAGGAGACTGTGTCAGCAGAGCTGCATTCAGACACAGGAGACCGGGTTCAGTGACACAGGTCTGGTTTATTGCAGGAAGGCACAAGCTTATATAGGGGTAGTGGTCCAATCACAGCACAGCAAGTAGGATATCTTATTAGCATAACAGACTTAGCATCCTATTAACATAAAAGACAACATCCTATCACGGAATAGCAAGTAGGATGGCTCATTAGCATACTGGGTTTCAAATTACAGAGTCTGGATTCCTGGAAACCATGTCACCCTGACTGTTGCAATATCTAAGTGTTGCAATTTTGGATTCCCAGGGTGGTGATTAGGGAGTGGTGAGCTCTAGACATCAGTCTCATGATCTGCCAATGGGAACAAATGTCATAAAGCATTCCTTGTGGCTCCAGTGGTCAGGCTGTTGCCTCGGGCCTGCTGTATGGCTGTCAATAAGACTTTCACCCTAGGCTCAAGCCTGTCTTCCACATACATGTCTCTGAAAACGTTAACTTCTTCAAGGTTTACATTCTCATTTCCCCCTCATCTGACCCACCACCCATACCAATTGTGATCTTTATAATAAAGTTGGGTTCTTAAAATTTTTTTAAATGTACCATTCTTTGAAAGAAACTCTCAAAGCAAAAGCCAGCAGGCAACAAAACACACAAAACAAAACCATCCAGGGGCAACAATCCACATATCTTCTGAAAATATTTGGAACAAGTACTGGGAAGGTCTCAGGGGAAGCTTCCACCTACACAAGAGCTGCAGACCTTCCAGCAAAAGAAAACAGAGCTCTATATTAAGTAGTTTACACAGTAAAGGAATAAATGCACTGAACAATGTAATAGAAATGGGTATGGGTAACAGAAATTAGATTTGGTTCCCAGGTGTTTGTCACTTGTCTTGGGAATTGTGATCTGGAGACAAATGCAGTTTTGAGTTTTATATAGCTGCCTTGAGAACAGGTCGCTGGACTGAGGCCTTCCAGTGACATCAGAACACACGTCTTTCATTTTCTTTTTCTGCTAGGAAGCTGTTTAAGAATTTATTGTTCAAAATGACATCATTTGTGGTGATCAAATTAAATATTTAGATAAAGGAGAGCATGCTTGGAAACACCAGTGAGGAAACAGAAAGGGCAAACAAAGGATGACAGAAGAAGACAACTAAAACTTAAATACACTCAATTAAATAATTATACTGAAAAGGCTTAGCAAATTGTGTCTGTAGTTGTATACATACAATTTCTAAATGAAACAAAAATAAGAAACATAGGGTGGTAAAGTTACAACATAGTTTTTTTGTTTCTGAAGCCTAGATAATCAAGAAAGTAAAACTCAAAAATAATCTTTCGTGTGTGTGTGTGTGTGTGTGTGTGTGTGTGTGTGTGTGTGTGTGTGTGTGTGTGTGTGTGTGTGTGTGTGTTTGTGTGTGTGCATGAGCTTACAGATACTTGCAGAAACCAAAGGTACTGGATCCCTTGGAGCTGGAGTTACAGTACATTTTGAGGTGCCAGACATAGGTGCTGGGAACCAAACTTGTTTTGGTCCTCTACAAGAGCAGCAAGTATTCTTAACTGCTGAGCTCTCTCTCCAGCCTCTTTCACTGAATTTATAACAGGTAGATACTGTGATAAGACACATTCAGAGTATGATTTAAATATAGATCTTAGAGTAAAATTGTTACTGAAACAAAAAAAATCAGTGCTTAAGCAGTCATGTGCAATCATTCTTTTTTTTGGTGTTTATACTGTTAAAACTAAAATAATAAAAATGGACAGAAATGTAAATGTATAAACCTCTTGACTGCTTCCTTTTTATGAGCTAAATTCTGTTCTTGGATGAGTTTTTGATGTTCTCTCTGAAGTCAGTGGGGGTGATGAGTGACCAGCCAAAGATTCCCTTGGCCTCCTGGTTGTACTGGGAAGCAGATGGCCATGTTAAACTTGAAGAAAATCCACATTTGTAGAAAATATTGCAAAACATATATATTAAATGTCTCAACATATTGCAAAACACTAGGCAAATAAATTATGTATGATGTATTTATTCTAGAAGGACATTGTGCCTATTTATGGACAATGAAAAGAAATAATAGAAAAGAAAAAGATGGATGAGTCATAGGTTAGTGGCCTATGTGCAAAAGCCTTTTTTGGAAACAACACCATGGAATTAGTTAACATTAAAATAGTAACAGAAAATATTTTTGTACCATTAAAACAGCTACAATGGAAAATTATTGATTAACTACTAAAATGATGTTTATAACAATATATCATCTTTACCACAAGCACTGACTAAAATGAAATCATTACAATTTAGTAGTTGGAGAAGCAAAATAAGAATGTTTTAAAGATATTTTAAGGACATCTCACAACCTCTGGTATATGTTAATCTCATCCTAGATTCTAGCTGCTGTATAATAAAACATGTACTTCCATTGTCTATTATTATGACAATTTTTCCTACAGAGAGCAACTGGTTTCTATACATTACATAATTCAATTAATTTTAAATTAATTTAGATTAAGTAGAAGTAAAATAGTTGACTATAAGTAATTTAAAAATTTGTATCTTTAGATTTTTTTTTAAACCCAAGATTTGCTTTAATGAGAAATGGTTAATTTATACCACTGAGCAATTTGGTATAATTAAATCTCTTTAAAATTATTATATTTATTATTTCTTACTCTATGTGTTTGAATGTATTGCCTGCATGTATGTAAGTGCACCTGTAGAGGTCAGAAGAGGGTGTCAGATCCCCTGTAACCATAGCTACGAAAGGTTGTTATCTGCCATGTGGGTGCTAGGAATCAAACCTGGGTCCTCTGCAAGGGCAGCCAGTGTTCCTAACAGCTGAGCCATCTCTGCAGTGACTTAGCTCTTGATATTTTAAAATACAGGAACGTATAAAAAGCCTGGTGTGCTTGTACACGCTTGTAGTCTCAGAACTTGGAAGGATGAGGATTCAAAATCACCTTTGGGTACATAGTGTACCTCATAGAGTTTGAGGTCAGTAATATTAGTGCATGAGACCCTGTATTATGAATTTACCAGGTGTGATGGTTAATACTGACTACCAAATAGACAAGATCTAGAAGGAGACAAGCCTCTGGACACCCTGTTGAGGGATTATTTAATTAGGTTGAAGTGGAAAGAGCCACCTTAACTGTGGAAGGCGCTATGTTATGTACTAGCGTCCTGGACTGAATTAAAAGGAGAGAGCAAGCTGAACATAAGTGTTCTTCACCCATTTCCTGAGAGAAGACAAAATGTGACCAGCTGCCTGATGCTGCTCTTGTCATGACATCCCCAGCGCGATGGGCTGTCAGCCTTCCTTCCTTAATGTGCTTTTGCCAGTCATTTTGCAACAGCAATAAGTTGCTAATATACCTGGTGTAGATGAAAATTACTAAAAATTAATTATAAAATTGACAAAATACATAAATGGGATAATCACAGAAGAAAACACAATACAATTTGGAAGTCTTCCATTTCATCATAAATCAAAGGAATAGAAATGCAAAATTTCCTTTATATGCCTATCAGAGCTACCATATCCCTTTTGATTTGGTTATGTCTTAATTGGCCATGTGGTTTGGAATAAATACTTCCTAATCAGCTCATAGAACATATAAAATAATAGAACTTTTGCACTTCAGTGTACCATCATTCATTAGGATATTTAAAAATGTTCACTATAATTCACTGAATAATTCTAGCACCTACTCTGAAGGAACCACCCTGACAGCCACAGATAAACAAGCAGAGCCGTGTTCTGTGAAGATAGCAGGGATCTTTTTCTTGGATCATAATACCCAGCCAGCTACTGGGAGTGCTTCACTCTAATGGGATACAACCTACGACCTCTCCTATTTCCTTGGGTATTTCTTAATAAATGCCATTTCAGAAGCTTTTTGCACATGCTCTCAGTTGCATGACCTTGACAGTTGGTGCACCAAACAGCTTCTCAGTCTGCACTAAACAGGGTCTTGTAAAACTGAACCAAAGAGGGCATTCCCACTACTTCTCTTCCGCAGGTAATAGACTTTAAAAATCATCAGGAACAATCATTTTAGGGTTTTGGATACTGATTGATCAAAGGAACAATCAATCAAGAAGATATTACAATCATGAACATATATTCACCAAACTCTGGTGCACCCAACTTCATAAAAACAATACTAAAGGACTGTAAGACCCAAATTAACCCCAACTCATTAATAGTAGGGGACTTCAATACCCCACTATCTCCATTAGATAGGTCAACAGGCCAGAGACTTAACAGAGAGACATCTGAA
>NW_008333659.1:915276-918643 GCF_000622305.1 Nannospalax galili
TATATATATAGAACAAATAAACAATGTGTTTAAGAACACTGACTATGAAGTTATGTGGCATTTGAGCCCAGGGCTGTTTTGATTCCTGACTGTTCACTCTAGCTCTCTCAGGTTCACCACAGGGACAGAGAAAAAAGCCAAGCAAACAAATCTCATACCCTTGGGGTTTTTTAGAGCTAGTTGTCATCTCAGCTGTGAATAAACAGAGAAGACCAGAATTATAGACTGCCCATTGGGACTTGGATGGGACATTCAAAACATTATTATCCAGAAATGCAACAATGTTAAATGCAAAGTGAGACTAACAAACTCAGTGATGATTCCTAAACATCACTATTCCTCAGGAAGTTTGTGTGTGGCAGACTATGTAATGATTGGACCAAACCCTTGCTATCCGTACACTCCTGGCTAAATGTAAGGTCATCTCTATGGGCATGTGAGACACCACATATGGGCTTAGTGGAAGGTGGAAGCTGGGGAAGATGTGCAGATTGCTTTACCAGTGTCCATTCTTCAGTTCACATACAGAACCATTAGGAAAAAAGATGCCTTTATAGACAACCTAATAATAGTCTAGGCATTCAACACTAAGTGCTGATAGAGAAATAACCCCTAGGAATATTATTCTGACAGAAAAACTCAAAGGAAAGAATATATTTATTTATAGAGCCTACTGTGTAAATTATGAGAAATTCTCGGTAGACTTAAATCATGAAACTATAATACTACTTATAAATAAAAACAAGACACAGCAACAACACTCTGAGTAATCAGAACCCAGAGTGCTCTAATATTTTATATAAAGTAACATGTTTTCAGCAAAATAATTTAAGATTCACCACAAGAAATGCATACCTTATACTATGGGGGAAAAACAAATATACAACTGCCTGAGTGGACCCAGATGACAAATAGACAAATATTTTCAGGAAATCATTGAAAAATTTGGGGCTGAAAACTGTAAGAATTGATATGTAAAACTTACTAAGGATCTGCTCCAGGGTAAGTCCATTGCTTCCTCCGTGCCTTGACTCCCCCAGACTCATTCACCCTTCCATCTCCCCGCCGGTCTCTCCTCCTAGTTTGGGTCCTGTCCCATTCCTTGTCTTGGGGCCCCAGACACCTGGGGAAGCAGTAGTTCTTCCTGGTCCTTTTTATCCAGTCCAACCTAGCTCCTTCTCTGGGCCCCAGGAGCACTGCTTCTGGGCCTGGCCCTGCCCTCACCTCCCTCTGCTTCCCAGGGCCAGCACCACCCTCCAGCCTCTTTCTGGGAAGCTAGGACACACCTTTCCTCTTCCTGATCCTTTGCATCCAGACCAACACAGCTCCTCAGAGCAGTCCCCAGGAGGCCTTGGGTCCTCTTCCTGCCTCAACTGCCTTTGCATCTCTGGGTGTCAAGGCCACCAGCTGCCCTAGACCAGCATCTTTCCTGGGCCAGGCTCCCAGGCCAGTCCAACCCCCAAATTCCTGAGGCCAAAATCATTCCTGGAGGGATCCAGACTTTAGGAGAAAGTCTGAAAACATCTGCCCTCATCTGAATTGGGCCTCTGTGGGAATTCCTGAAGACAAAAGCAATCTGGCCACTCCAACATAAAATCAAAAGAGAGAACTGGAAGCTTAGACAAACCAGCTTTTCATGCCTAAAAAGTAAACCACAAAGACACATGAAGTTCGCAAAAAGAAGCAGACATAAACTTGAAAACCTGGAATCTCACACAAAAATCAGGAATTACAAAAGAAATTCACATGTCAAAATCACAGAGAAAAAATAATAACATAAAAAATAACATGAAAAACCAAAATAACATATCCTGACCAAATACAAATAGTGCTCTAGAGGAGTACAATGAGAACCCCCTAGAGATAATGCAGGACATAGAACTCAAAAGAACAATTATAAACATGATAAAAGACTTCAGTAAAGAACACACAAAAAAAAAGAAATCAAAGAACTGAAGGAAGATAGGTATAAACTTCTGAATGAATCCAGAAAAGAGTTAGAAATATTGAAGACTTCTCAGGCTGAAATGAAGAAGGAAGTGAAACATCAGGAAGCCAATTAGAAATGACAGGAGAAAGCCTCACTAATAGGATGAACAAAATGGAAAACAGAATATCAAGACAAGAAGACAAAGTGGAGGAACTAGACCACTCAAACAAAGATTATGAAAAGTTTAAGAAATCACAAGAATGGAATATGCAGGAATGTGTGTGACACCATGAAAAGACCAAACTTATGAATCATAGGCATACAGGAAGGAGAAGAATCCCAAGATAATGGCATGGACCACATCTTCAACAGAATCATGGAAGAAAATTTCCCAAAATTAAAGACATGCCCATACAAATACAAGAAGCATCAAGAAGCATATAGAACACCAAACAGACAGGACCAGAAAAGAAACTCTCCACAGCACATCATATAAAAACACTACACGTACAAAACGAAGAAACAATTCTGAAAGCTGCAAGAGAAACAAAAAGCCACACATAAAGGAAAACCCATTGGGATTACAGCTGACTTTTCAGTGCAAACTATGAAAGCCAGAAGAGCCTGGACCAAAGTATTCACAGCTTTAAATGACCACAGATGCCAACCCAGATTACTATATCCAGCCAAAATGTCTATTATAGTTGAAGGGGAAAGAAAAATCTTCCATGACATAAATAGACTGAAGGAATTCATGTCCAAAAAACCATCCCTTCAGAGAGTTCTGGAAGCAATACAAAGAGCTGAAGAAAGGAATGACTATACCCAAGGGATTGCGGAAAGAAATCTAATGGAAGTATAACTGTGGAAAAGTACAGCTATATCAAGAATGTAAGCAGAAATAAAAATGACAGGATTCAATACTCATCTTTCATTAATAACTTTAAATATTAATGGACTGAATACCCCAGTCAAAAGACACAGACTATGTGAATAGATTAAGAAATAAAACCCATCTTTTTGTTGTCTGCAAGAAACTCTTATCACTTTCAAGGACAGACAATATCTCAAAGTGAAAGGATGGAAAAAAATAGACCAAGCAAATGGCACTAAGTAAAAAGCAGGCATAGCAATTCTAATATCTGACAAAATAGACATTAAAGTAAAAACTAATCAGAAGGGACAAAGAGGGCCACTTCATTTTGATCAAAGGAACAATGAATCAAGAAGATATTACAGTGATGAACATATATTCACCAAACTCTGTTGTACCCAACTTCATAAAAACAATACTAAAGGACTTTAAGACCCAGATTAACCCCAACTCATTAATAGTAGGTGACTTCAATACCCCACTGTCTTCATTAGATAGGTCAACAGGGCAGAGAGTTAACAGAGAGACATCTGAATTAAACAATACCATATATCAAATGGACT
>NW_008333659.1:918663-921031 GCF_000622305.1 Nannospalax galili
ATTCCACCCAAACACCAAAGGACATACTTTCTACTCAGCACCCCATGGAACTTTCTCCAAAATCGACCATATACTGGGGCACAAAATAAAGCTCAGCAAATACAAAAAGATTGAAATAATTCCATGTGTTTTATCAGACCACAATGCAATAAAACTAACAATCAACACCCGAAGAAGCCAAAATCACCACACGAACACATGGAGATTAAACAACACACTCTTAAATGATGAATGGGTCAAAAGAGAAATTGAGAAAGAAATAAAAGTACTCCTGGAATTAAATGAAAAGGACAATACAACACGACAAAACCTCTGGGACACATTGAAAGCGGTCCTTAGAGGGAAGTTTATAGCTCTAAGTGCCTACATCAAAAAATCGGAAAGAACACAAATAAATAACATAACATTGCAACTCAAAACACTTGAAAACCAACAGCAAATGAAACCCAAACCCTACAACAAGAAGAAATAACAAAAATCAGGGCAGAAATTAATTAAATTGAAACAAAGAAAACATCCAAAAGATCATTCAGCATCATCAAGTTGGCTTCATTCCAGAGATCAACATATGCAAATCAATAAATGAACTATATCACATAAATGAACTCAAAGACAAAACCCACATGATCATCTCAATAGATGTAGAAAAGGCTTTGGACAAAATCCAACATGCTTTCATGATAAAACCTTGAAGAGGGGTTAAGGAGAAGGCTGTCAGTAAAGTATTATACTTGCCACACAAGCATGAAGACCTGAGTTTGAGCTCCAGCAACCACATAAAAAGCTGGGCAAGATGACACAATACTTGTAATTCCAGTGCTGAGGAAACAGACAAGTAGAGCCTTAGCACTTGCTGGTTGGCTAGCCTAGCCTAATCAGTGAGCTCTGCATCCCAGTGAGACACCCTGTCTGAAAAAGCTGGAAGTTTTACCATAATTAATTTCAAGTTCTACTACAGAGCCATAGTAACAAAACAGTATGATATTAGCACAAAAAACCACATAGATAAACAGAATAGAATAGAAAACCTACAAAAAACAAAACTATAGACCCATATCCTTAATGAAAATAGATGCAAAAATTCTCAACAAGATACTTTCAACTGCATAAACTTCAAAAAGATCATCCACCATGATCAAGTTGGCTTTATCCCAGAGATGCAGGGATGGTTCAATATACATAAGACAATAAACATGATAAATCATATATATGGGCTCAAAGACAAGAACCACATGATCATCTCAATAGATGCAAAGAAGGCCTTTGACAAAATTCAAAATGCATTTATGTTCAATGTCCTAGAGGTAATTGGACTGGAGGGAACACACTGCAACGTAATTAAAGCCATATATAACAAACCCACAGCCAACATCATTCTACATGGAGAAAACCCAGAAGCATTCCCATTGAAATCAGGAACCAGAAAAGGCTGTCCACTATGCCCACTTCTCTTAACATAGTACTTGAAACTCTTGCAAGAGCTATAAGACAAGAGAAGGAAATTAAAGGAGTAATAATTGGAAAAGAAGAGATCAAAGCAATCAGAGAAAGAGCACATGGAAACACTACCTTCACAATAAGCAAATATATATGTATATATATCTCAGAATAAACCTGACCAAAGACATTAAAGAGCTCTACAATGAAAATTTTTAATCTTTAAAGAAAATTTAAGTAAGACATCAGAAGATGGAAAGACCTCCCATGCTAATGGATTGAAAAAATTAATATTGTGAAAATAACCATCCTACCAAAAGTCATATATAGATTCAATGCAATGCCAATCAAAATTCCCATGACAATTTTCATGAATTGGAAAAATCTATCCTAAGATTCATATGGAAGCACAAAAGACGGATAGCCAAAACAACCTTGAGCACTAAGAGCAGTGCCGGGGAGATTACTATACCCGATTTCAAATGTATTACATAGCTATAGTCATAAAAACAACATGGTACTGGCACAAAAATAGACCCATAGACCAATGGAACAAAATTGAAGACCCAAATATGAGTAAATACAATTTCAACCACCTGATATTTGACAAAGGGGCCAAGAACATTAACTGGAGGAAAGACAGCATGTTCAGCAAATGGTGCTGGCAAAACTGGATCTCCACTTGTAGAAGAATGAAACTAAACCCCTATCTTTCACCCTGCACAAAAGTCAATTCCAAATGGCTCAAAGATCTCAATGTAAAGCCTGAAACTCTGAAACTATTTTAAGAAAATATTGGGAAAACCTACAAGATACAGGTATAGGAAATGATTTTCTAAACCAGGCACCAATTGCTCAGGAAACAAGGGCAAGAATTAACAAATGGGACCTCATTAAACTAAAAAGCTTCTGTACATCAAAGGAGGCAACC
>NW_008333659.1:921626-939907 GCF_000622305.1 Nannospalax galili
GTGGCTGCTCTTTTCACAATAGCTAAGAGATGGAAGCAACCTAAGTGCCCCTCAACTGATGAGTGGTTAGCAAAAATGTGGCATATTCACACAATGGAGTTCTATTCAGCAGTAAAGAATGATAAAATAATGAAATTTGCAGTTAAATGGATGGGTCTAGAAACTGTTATACTAAGTAAAGTAACACAGACTCAGAAAAAAAATCGACATATGTTCTTCCTCATATGTGTTTCCTAGAACCAGACTCTGAGAAATAAGTATGCAACCAGATATAACTACAGGAACCAGGATAATTGAAAGGAAACAGGGAGGTAAAGGAAAAGAAATAATCTGAAAGAGAAGAACAGTAAGAAACAGGCCTTAATAAGGGAGATATAGGTAAAAATTGGGTTAGTTGAGGTGAGGGGGGAGGGAAGGGTATACAAGGAACCTAGGTGATAAAGGGAAAAAAGGAGCTCAAGAGAGATAGGACTGTAGGAGAAGGGTATTAATAAGGGAGAAAGGGGGGAAATGGGGGCACCTTAGGTGGGAAAACCATGATGGAAGGGCGAGACAATGTGAGGGATAAACAATGCCTAGCTAGTTTTGAAAACCAGAGAGAACCATATTACTCCTACAACCTACTGACAAATTACACATAGCAGATCAAGAAATATATGTCTAGGTAAGTTTTATCTGAGAACAACTCATCTTTGCCCAAGATTTATCTACATGACACACGGTAATTAAAAATACCAGACTGGTGTAACTAACCTTCTTGGGTGTTTAACAGACATACTTTGAAGCCTATAATAATTTGGTCAGAGGGACATAAAGGACACTCTTTGCTTCTGGCCCTCCTAGGTCGACTAGGTCCAGAGGACTATGAGCACCTTTCAAAATGTCTTATAATGGTGGTGGGTCACCTGTCCTCTTGATCAAGGAGGCTGAGGAGACCCCACCAGATGGACTTGAACCAGTATCCAGTCTACAAAGAGGAGGGTCAACACAGAGGAATCATTTCCTCCATTCTTCCAAGTGAAGCAACCATGGTTGAGCAGGACCTTTGACTTATCTTCATATAGGTGGAACTGGTAATAGTAAGGAGCCAGGGGCTCCTTCCGAGCCCATGTGACCCCTGAGGAACAGATCCTCAAACGACCTTAAGAGTAAAACTAAATGGGTTTTGCTGGTCTAACTGTATGGCCTTAAACACCCAAAAGGAAAGTATAACCAAAGATTAAAGGGGCCAATACAATTTCATAAGAGTCTGTATCTATAGCTGAAGCTACATAACAAGCAACAATGCCAGACAGGCGATACCTTCTTTTGAGTTGTTGGCCAGTGTGGCCAAAGGGATTCCCAGATAGTAACCCAGCATAGAGCTGGGAGAATGAACAGCAGACCCCAATCTTATCCAAAGGAATACTGACAACTGATTACCTCTACACGAGGAACAGCTGACCCTCCTAAAACAAAGACTTCTAGACAGGCTGACTAGATTCACCAAAAGGGTAAGTAGTGGGGAATGGCTTGGGGTGCTGATAACACAGCTGACAGTAGCAGAGATATCAGTGTATAAGGGCTCTAGTGGGGGTGGGAGGCTATGGGACGGTGCTATCTGGGAAGTGGGTATAAAAAAAATTAGTTAATTTTTAAAAAATAAAAAAAAATAATTCTTCAAAGTATAAAAATTTGCTCCTTAATAATTAGTAGATGTGAAAAACATTACCATTGAAATTTACCTGATAACTCTATATCCGTGCTCATATGCCAAGGAGCTCATAAAATAACCGACCTTTGACTAGTAATAATCAGATATATGGAGATTGAAACGTATGTGCATCTTAGTGTCAATTGTATTAAAAATGAATTTTTCTGTACGACACTGTGTATTTTAATAATGAAATGGAGATATGTTTTAAAGTTTAAAACCTCATTTAATTTTATGTCTTATAGGGTTTATACTGAGTACAATATTTGTAAACCTAAAAATTTACAGCCAGTTTTGAAAGAGATGCATCTTAGCTCAGGAAATTGCTTTTGAATATGTCAATGCTGTTGTAATGAAACGTTTCTTTTAAGTATGTGGTTATTAAATAAATAATTTTTAAAAACTTACTAAGGATCTAAGGACACTTTGGATTGTAGAAATCATTAATCTGATAATCATCTAACCTAAAGAAGAGAAAGAACAAAATAATAAAATTGAGCACAATCAGAGCATATCAACATATATAAAATGGAAGATATTTTATCTTAACAAAATTTATGACTCAAGAATCTCAATGAATCCCAAGTGCTATAATTAGGAAAAACACAAGTAAACATGTCATGGTTAATCTGTTAAAAGCCAAAGGGGAAATGTTTAAATCAGCAAAACAGCTGATTAACCTTCTTGCCTAAAGACCTATGAATCCAAATACATTAGTATGAAAATTCCCATTTTTTCTATTTCTTAATAGTAGTACATGGTATAATTGTTGTTCTAAAACATTTTTTCCCTTTAATTTCTTTCTTTTATCCATCCTGGCACACCAAGGATATCTTAAAATCTATAATATACATGCCCAAGTATGGAAATACAAATCTGAATTTTCTGCTACTTCAGTCATTACTCTTACTTTATTCCAACAGTGACAACAGATTTCTATATATAAAGGACCTGCAAGTTTGGGAAGTTCTGTTCTCATTAAATCTAAAAATGTTAATGATAAAACCATGCCAACTGCAAAGATCCATGCAAGTGGGAGCAAACAGTAATGATAAAGTATGATTACTTTATCCATGATCTGCTAAGGAGATAGTAATGATAAAGTATGATTACTTTATCCATGACCTGCTAAGGAGATAGTTCAGAGACTTGTGTGCATGCTACATATCAAAAGGAGTTTATTACTTACTTTTTATAACTGTAACCAACATATCTGGGAAAACAATACAGGAATGATTAATTTTGGCTCATGGTTTCAGTGGGTTCAGTCTGTGTTTGCTTAGATTGATCCTTGTGGACAGACATCATAGTAGTGGAAGCGTGTGCAAATCGTGGTGGTTGGAGCATGTAGAGGGGACTATTCCCTTATGACAGGCAAGAATCTGAGATCTAGGAAGGAACCTGGGAACCAGGCATAACCTTCAAAGGCTTAGTGCTACCACCAGCACCTCCTTCCTCTACCTAGGCCACACCTCCTAAGATTTCCACAACCTCTCAAAAATCACACTATCAGCTAGGGGACAAGCAAGCAGCCTGAAGAGGATATTTCATATACAAACAACAATGGGGTAAGGGGTAGCTTTTCCTTTATGAAAATAGAAAACATGAAGCTACTGCAAGTGTGAGATGAGTGTATTTTTGCTGTATTAACATCGGATGACCTCAGAAGGATTATCACCCAGGCTCCTTTTAATTCTTTGATGGACTCTTGACATTTGGTGGTCTTGAGTTATCTTTCAGACTTCCAGAGCTGCCATTCAGTCTTGTATGTTACATGATCCAAGTTACTAATCTTTCCAGTATGTCCTGTGATACCATCTTCTTTTCTATCTGTGTTTAGTAACCTTATCAGGTGTCTGCTAGTGAAACTAATAGTAAAAATGGACCTTGGAATGTGTGATTTATTGTCACACAGGGTAGGGATTTCTCTTTCTCACAGTTCTTTGTGTCTCTCATTCTTTAGTCACTGAAAGAAATTTGAGAGCAAACTTTTCTGTTTAAACTTTTCTTAGTTCCTATCCTACAATTTTTTTGCAGCCATTGTCAACATTCCCCGTGTTAAGTTTGTCAGAGGGAGAAGAGTCTTAGACTTTCTGCAATGAAAAAAATGCCCCTCCCAGGATGAACACAGCACCTTCTTCTGTTTGCCTCAGATGAACAGAGACACACTCTGGAGGTGGTCACCTGACCAAGTTTCACTTCTTGAGATTAGGACCATGGACTAAAAATGTACAGTTAAATGATGGAACCCCAGCAATTGGGCCTCTCAGAGAAGCCAAAATATTTAAGAGCTTGGTGGTATTCAACATCATACAAATATTTAAGGAAATCAGTTCCAGGAGAATGCTGAAGGGACAGATCATACCACAGGTCTACCATGTCATTTTACTAAGCACAAATGAAAAGCTAAAACTCTAGTCTCCTGTTAGTTCCAAAACCATGAATGGTGAGTTTATATAAAAGACTATGGGCCAAGCTTTTGCCATGGTTGCCTCTCTATACAAGGAATTTGTCTTTCAATATTAATAGATAATTTTGCTGGGTATAAAATTCTGGGTTGACAATTATTGTCTTTAAGAACCTTCCAGGCCCTTCTGATTTTAAAAGTTTCTTTCAGATAATGAGGTGCTATTGTGATGTGTCTGCTTTTACGAGTGATTCGACCTTTCTTTCTCATTGCTTCTAATATAATTTCCTTATTCTATGTTTTTAATGCTTAAATCTAAAATGACATGTTGAGTTTCTTTTCTGGTCTTGACTATTTGTTTGGTAGACCTCTTGTATCTTCATGGACATCTGTTTCTCTAGGTTTGGGAAATTTTCTTCCATGATTCTATGAAAATATTGTCTTCTTTCTCTGGGGTATTCTTTTTGATGTCCATATTCCAAAGGTTAGGTCTTTCCACAGTGTCCCATGGCTCTCCCAAATCTGTTCATTTAAAAATGCTTATCATTGGCTTTCAATGAGTGATTCAATTTCTCCACCTTTCTGCCAGCTGATTCTCAATTTTCTACATAATCCATTTTTTGAATATTTTGAATATTTTGAATATTTTTTAAGACTGTTTTTCTCTGTAGCCCCAGATGGCCTAGAACCCACTATGTGGACCAGGTGTGACCTCAGTCTCACAGAGAGTCACCTGTCTCTGCCTCCAAGTACTGGGACTAAAGATATGCACCATTGCACCCAGTTTTTATTTTTATAACTTGGATTTACGTCCTTATTTAATTCACCTCTGTTTTTGTTCTCTTGGAGTATGCCCATGTATTTGAGTTATTTGAATATATTTATAGTCATTCTTTTTTTTAATTTCTTTGTCTGGGAGTTCTTCCAGGTCATTTTCATAAGGTGTCATTATTATGGGATTAGTAATTTGTGGAGGAAACATGTCTTTGTTTTTCATGCTGTTTCTGTTTCTGTTTCTGTTTCTGTTTCTGTGCTGGGACTTGTACATTTGGAATAACTGATTAGTTGATTTCTTTCTTTCTTTTTTCCTTTTTTTTTCTTGCTTTCTATTAAGTAACATATATTCTCTCAGTATAGGCATTCACAATGTTCAGGAGAGGACTGAGTCTTAGTAGGGCTGAGATGTCTGTTTTCCTCTGTAGAGTTACAGAAGTTCTGGAGACATGCACCAGAGCCTAATGAAGGGAAACCAGAGTTTTCTACTTGCTGCTGGAAGCGGTGCAGACTGGGAGCTGAGGCAGGCCTGGTGCGGGAAGCTTGTGGCTGGTGGCAGCCAGCACCATTCCCAGGCAGCAGAGGCTTAAGCAGTTGGAAGCAGGGTGCAGGAGACCATGTAGTCTGGGATCCTGGTGCAGGAGAGATTCCTTAAAGGGCCTAAACAGGGAAGGCCAGAGTCCCCTACTTGCTGATGGAGGCCTTGAGGACTGGGCTTCTGGTGTAAAAACCTGCAGAAAAATTCTTTACTGTATTTAAGACAGCCTTGTTGAAAGTAGTACACATATTAGCTTCACAGATATACATATAGAAATTACATGTAGTATATTAGTATATTAGGTTTATAGATACACATATAGAAATTACACACTAGGAAACTTGAAATCATAGTAAACCATATATGTAAAAATAGCAGAAGAGTAGTTGGGATATATATGGAAAAATAAAAGGAGAAAACTGTGATTTTTATGAGTTAATTCTTTTTCACAAAAAAATTACCTTTTATGTCTTTAAATTGTTATTGAATTGCATTCAACACCAAGATATGAAAATTGATTTCTGTAAGTTTTCTTGTTTTATGGTATCTGAAAGGAGCTGCCATTATTTAATTATATGTATTACCCAAATAGTAGGAAAATGAATTATGACCTATAATTGCCCCATACAACTGTGTGAAAGCATATGTTCTTTTCCAGAGATATCGAGTGACATATGCAAGCCACCACCTGTTGGTTAGAAGTTTTAGAAGAAGAGCACATAGGAACAACACTAAAGTCTTTTTGTAAAAATAAATCTTTATTTTTTAATTATGTATATGCTTGTGTGTCTGTCTGGGGATTTGTGCACATGAGTACAGGTACCTGTGGAGGCCAGAAGAAGATGTCACATACCCTAAAACTGAGTTACAGTGGATTGTGAGTTGCTCAAGATGGGTGCTAGAATTCAAGCTCAGGTCCTCCACAAGAGCAGTACCTGTTCTTGACTACTGAGCCATCTCTTAGCCCTACAACACTAAAGTTTTAAGGAAGCAAATCAAAGTACTGCCTAGACAGTCATTAAATGTCTTCAGAGATCTTGTGCCCTAGGTAAACTTGATGTGTTTGTGGGGATTTTTATTACATGCTTTGGCAATGGCACTGTGAGAAGGGTCAGGCACTTCTTTTTTAATGTTTTATTTATTATTTTTATTTTATGTGTATGCATGTATTGCTTGCATGTAGGTAAGTGCACCCATGTCGTGCAATGCTCACGGAGGACAGAAGAGGCTGTAAGATCCCTTGGAACTGGAGTTACAGACAGTTGTTAGCTGCCATGTGGGTTCTGGGATTCAAACCAGGGTCTTCTGCAAGAATAGCCAATGTTGTTAACCACTGAGCCATCTCTCTAGCCCCAAGAAGGGTCAGGCACTTCTTTCTGAACATTATTGCTCCATGAAGTTAATATATCAAATTAAGTGACTTAATTCCTCTTCTTCAAATTTCCTTTGTAATTGTGGGAAAACGGAACCCCGTTTTCCCAGTGCATCCAGATGGTCTCCTGGCTTACAAGCCACTAAGGATTAGTAAGAACGGAAGGCTCTAGAATGCATTGGCAAGTGGTTCCTACTTTGTCATCATCACAATCCTCTAGTGGCCAGGCTTTTACTGGACACCACAAAAAGGACATAGATTCTAGCATAAAACCTTGTGATAGATCAAACTTGCATAATCCTGACCATGTCTAACTGTTCTTTTCTTAGAGATGAGTCCAGTACAAATATTTCTAGCTATTTAAAGAGGAAAACTGAGACTGGACAAAACTGCACAGAACCTAAATAATCCTTTAATTATGAAATAACATTGAGCTTCCTCAGTCACGGGAAGAAGTGTGATGATATTACTCATGCATATATTGAAAAGAAGGTATCAATTTATTTACCTGATGTCATTACAAGAAAGATAAGAATTTGATGATCTTTTACTAATCTGTTAATAGGCATTGTGTCTATGCTAGCTAGCTTTTTTTTGGGACTAGCCCTTTAAAGTAATTACTAATGAGATAGCCCAGTATTTCCCCTGTAATTTTCTCTCTTAAATCTCTGTAGGATGCCACCCACATTTACACTGTTTGTCTGTATGTACCTCAGCCTGCAACACTGCACTGCACTCTCTGGGGAACTGTAAGCCAAGCTCCTAAGCACTGATCAGGCTAACCCCAATTTGGGAGGATTTTGAAATAGTTGAACATTGTTGCTGTGATTTCTACGCTGTTTTGAGCTTGCTACACTCAGCTCAGCTCAGGTGTTCTTTCTCAATTAACATGTGCCTCTACTTTCTTCTGGAAAGGAATAAAATGTGCCTTCAGAAGCAATATAGCTGCTTTCATAAAACACAAAACAGCGACAAGAGCCCCAGCACCGTCATTCCAGTAAAACTGGAGGACAGCTGAGAAATGGCGGTAAACAGACACACATCTGGTCACCTCATGTTTTCCCAACAGTGGAATCAATTTGTTAAAGATCTGCTCCCTTTGCATTGTTGAATTGCACAGTATTTCCTATATGGTTTGACCTTTGACTCATTATTTCTTTGGGAAGGTTGAGAGCTTTATAGCAGCAAGCAGATTGGCTTTGCTTTTTTTTTTCCAAACTGAAGCCTGTTGTACCTGTATCCACTCAACTGGGGAAAAGTTTGCTTCTTGTTTAAGGAAATTGGCAAATCCATTAGAAAATATGAGAGAGGTTGAGTGGTGGTATCTGTGAATTCTCTGAAATTAAAAATATTTGTATCTTAAAAGAGCCAGTTTGGATGCTGGCTTCGGCAGCACATATACTAAAATTGGAACGATACTGAGAAGATTAGCATGGCCTCTGCACAAGGATGACACACAAATTTGTGAAGTGTTTCATATTTTGAAAAAACAGAGCCAGTTTGGGGCTGGCAAGACAGTACAGTTATAAAGGTACTTGCCACCAAGGCTCATGACCTAAGTTGATCTCTGGAACCCCCTTGGCTGAAGGAGAGAACTAACCACTGCATGTTGTTCTCTGGTTGCCACATGAGTACCAGAGCACACGAGTGCATACATGTACACACAAAACAAACAAAAATATGTAAATTCAGTTATTTTTTTAAAGAACCAGTTTTTATGTTTCCTCTAGTCATAATGTAGCCAAGGGTAGATGACAACTGGAAAGAAAAATAAGAATAGGAAGAAATGCTTCTGCAATTGTGAGTAGACGGCACAAAACAAGACTGTAGCAGATATAGATTACCTTTTTGAAAGTTTGTTTGAATGTGAGGCAAAACAGGGGAAGAGCTGAGGGTCTCCAGAGAGAACAAAGCACATGTGGACAGGAATCCTCATATTTTTCCTTTTTTGCTTTATGTTGCTTCAATTTTTCATTAATTGAGATTCTCAGAGGCATCCACAACTTCTTTTAAAGTATACTGGCCCCGATTCCAGCCATGTTCAGAAAAAGGTCACTTATTTGCCATGTCATAAACATTAAGAAGAATGGCGCTTATGCCATATTCTTCATCTTAAAATGCTGAGCATGATGAGAAAATTTTAAATCAGAAGCAGTAAAACTTTAAGATCTATGGAACAGATATATTTCTGGGGAGAGACTGAGCCATATGCTAAGACCTAAAAGGAACATTAAATGAATTGATTTATCTGAGATGATTCTATGCTTTATTATTCTTAGTGTAAACATCTTGAGTAGTTCTGACGAAGTACAAAGAGGAAAATATAAACATGCATTTTTTCTTAATTTTGCAATTTGAGAATTTTCTCAATGGATTTACTTGAGCTGTAAATAAATACTATACTTACATCTGGCTTCCCTTCTCCATCCATCCCTAGTTACAATGCCCCCATTATCCTCCCCTCCTCCCAATACCTCTGGACTTCTGGATGGGGGAAAAAGTGGAGATGAGTGAATTTCGGGGGCAGAGGGCTAGGAAACCTAGAGGGAAAGGTGATGCCCTAGAAACCTTATGCGAAATGCACATAGAGTGTCTGAACATTAATACACACACACATATATACACATACACAGACACACAAACACACACACACACACGCACACACGAGAGCTGCTTGGCAGGGAACACAGTGCCAGATAGAAGAGACCTCCCTTAGAGTGACAAGCATGCGGTACAGCACTCATCAAGGAAGCTTCTTTTTGTAACAGTTGGAGGCTACTGCAAAGTTGCACATCTGTTCTGGCACAGAGAATATACACCTAGGAAATGCTCAGTACTAGGTGATGCATCTGCAGTCAAATCTCTACAAGGCTCATGGAATATAGTGGAATAAGGGGTACAGAGGGGACTAATGCACATCTCAACTCTCACCAGTGAGGTTTCCATATACATCAGAGGGCAATGCAAACTGAAGGCCACAACTGGCCAAGTTTTGGAGAATAAGAGACTCTAGAGTATAGGATGGGGCTCCTATATGGAACCTCCCACCCACAGCTCATATACAATTGTGGAAGAGGAGGCAGAAAATCGTAAGAGCCAGGGCTGGTTCATGAACACAGGGATGTGGAGGCTACCAGGACACTGGAGACTTGCTCATGTGAGCCTGTGGCAGTGGCAATGTTGAGCACAGGCCCCATATCAGATCAATTAAACAAGGGCCCAAAGGGGAGGTGCGAAATAGGTGGCAGGCCAGTACTAGGTTGAGAATTATTTGAAACTGATTGCTGGTGGGTTAGAGAGAGTATGACTTACATACAACCACTGAATGGCCTGACTAAATTCCAGTGGACACATTTACACTGAAGGACATTTGGATACAAAATCTGAATGAATAGGACTCAGCATGCATGGCAAGGTGCATAGAGTTCACTAGGGGCATGGGGGAAGCACGAATGAGGAGGGTGTCTGGAATTGAGTGGGAAATATTGTATGAAATCTAAAAATCTCAATAAAAATATATACAATAAATACTATACTTGTAAACAATATATTTCCTAAATTTTTATTTCATGCTCTTAACTCTAGTATATATGTTACAGAAATGATCTATCTAAAAATAGACATGGGAAAATGTGTGTATATATGTGGTAGTGTTTCACTTTATATGGTGAACAGTGTATCAATAGATTTAATAAGAATTAAAAATTTCTCATTTATTTTAAAATAATAAATTATTTTCCTTGTGAAGAGTTATAAAAAAGTCATATGTATTTCAGATAACACACTTGACAAGTACAGAAGGTCTTTATTTCTTCAACTACACAAATAATATTATAAACTAATCCCTAAGTAATTTAAAGCCACCAAGTCACCCCGATTCCTTCAAAGCAAAAATAACTCTTCATTTATTTTTCTACCACTGAGTATTTTTTGGAAAGTGCTCCATGTAAGCTAGTATAGTTAATGACTAGATCAAAAGGGTTAATAAAATAAGGCACTTACCTTCCTAAGAGACACCAGATGTAAAGATTTTTAGAAAAATTGAAAATTCTTGAAAGGAGAAAAGTGATCTGAGATGTAGGAATATGCCAGAGAGTTTGAGAGGGGAAGCTTTTAATAAAAATGAGGTAGTGGCCATGTCAAACTTCTGACAGACTTGAGAAGATGGTCATGGTTCATGTCCTATTATAACTGTTACTTAGAGGTTTATTGGTGCCATAAACAGAATACCTTAACTAGTTGTCAAAGATATAGAAAACAGCAAAGCACAAAACAAAAATAGGAGCCAAATAAATACAGAAATTGTCCACATTTTTAAAGGAAATTTGAAAATTAGAAAACAATTATTAGTATTGACTTAATAATGCCCAGTTACTAGATTTCCAAATCAAATATGCTAGTTCTGTATAATTTTTCATTTTAACCTGACAGTCTGGAGTAGCTTCAATGTAATTATCATTGATAATGATAATGAACATTGACTCAACGTAATGCTGTATTTTTTACAGTTTCAAATTTTCCCATTTACAGTACAGATATTAATTTATTTTTAAATGATTTTTGTTTTAGCACACACATATTTACTCTTGATAGTTCGAATTCATTTGCAGTGTATTTATAATGAACAATTATTTCTTTTCTGTTACAAAAATACTGTTAATCTAAAATATTAGGTTTTTTACAAAACTGATGAATTGCTGGACATTGAAAAGATACGATTTACTTCTACTATAGAAGAAGCAAAGCAGGCCAAGTACTATGAATTTAACTTTGCATAATGCACCATTTTCTCTTCCATGCAGCAGGAACAACACATCAGAAGTCATGCCTAGAACTAATTTAAATGCAAACTCAGAGTCACACTGCATGTTACAAATATCTGGGAGCTGTGTGATTAGTTAACATCTTGTGCATAACCCTTAAAATTATAGCAAGTTCTCAGGAGATAATTAGTCTACCCTGTTTCTATAATAAAATGATCTAAGTTTTTGCAATGACTCTCAGGAATAGCAGTAGGAAAATGCTTTAAGTCAGATAAGTTCTAGAATCTCAGAAGAAAAATCAGAAACATATATATATATGTGTGTGTGTGTGTATGTATATAATTGTGTGTGTGTGTGTGTGTTTACTTTTACAGATGGACTTTAAGGCATCAGAAAAGTGAGAGTGCTGAATGTGGAATCTGCTTCTTAATGTCATCAGTGTCATCCATTTAACTGTTCTGTGATATTTTACACTCCAAAATAAGAAAGCCAAGGCATACAAGGCCACTTCAACTCCCGTTTCTCTGTAGGACTCCATAAATATTAGATTTCTCCTTGGAGCAGAATCCTTGGAACTGAATGACTATTTTAGTATGCAAAAGTTCATTCAAATCTGAATGAAGACTTCCAGAGAAAATGGGCACTGCTACGTCTCAGGGCCATCCAGTCTTGTAGGAAAACTGAAATAGTACTTGAAAATGTAAAGGCGATAGTTAACTATTCACCTGCTTTTTATCTTACCAATATTTTAGGTTGATAGTTTTGGGCCTCAAGATCTCAAGGCCTAGAAAACACAGACAATAACAATACTAATAAGACAAACAGACAAAACCCAAACTGGAGAAGGCAGGCCTTGCATTGTGCAGGGAATCACGAGAAGTTTGTGAGGGCACGATGAGATGCTGGTGCATATCTGGATGATACACATGATTTAAGATTTTGTATTTTTTCCGTTTCTTTTTCAGTTTAAATTCCATAAAGAAAAAGTGGGTTCAGCATAAATTTTGTTGATTAAATGGCTCCTTATAATGATTCTTAGTTTAAGTCCTCGTTTTTAGCTAAGCGACAGAACACATCATAGTGCCTTTTCACATTTAAAGGGTGAATAAAATTTACACTTAATGGTATAACACACTTAATAGTGTGACATTAACCACAATAAACAAGGAAGTAGGAAGCTCTGTCCTTCAGGCTCAAGTCATGTCAGAAGCTAAGCTGTCAATCAGTCTAATTGCTAAAGTCTCTCAGAGGACAAAACTCACGTGACACACACCTAAAGCTAATTAAAAAGTATGAAGAAGCCCAGGGAGTTGTCTACTATTAGACTATATGGTGGCTTTCAACTGCCATGGACAAAGGCACAGAAACTTTGTACAGCTGGACAATTATTGGTTAAGGTCTAAGAAAGAGAGTAGTTACTTGCTATGTCTGATGATAACTCTTGGTCACTGTGTTCTTTGGGAAATAATGTAATAATTTTATAATTCAGCTGAAGGTTCATTGGCTCTATTCAGATGGAAATCATTACCAGGCAAGGTTCAGCTCCCTTAGCGCCATCTACTCAGAGCCTAGAAGGTTGGGACCCTCTGCTCTCCATGTTTTATTTCTAGGCTATGAGTGCCAATGGCATAGTAGCCACTCACTTGCAGCTCTAAGCACCGGGTATTGGACTCTCGGCTTAGTGTTACAGCTCTTCTGAAGCTGGGGCTAGACATTCTCTGAGGCTTTCTGAAACGCTTCCAATGATCAGAACTTGCAGTCTTCCAAAGCCTCCATCTCCATGCAGCTGTTACTTCTGATAGCCTCAGCTCTCTCCCATCTCTTACCTTCTCTCTACTTGTATAGTCTATTTTTCATGATCTTTGTCCCCCCCTGCAGCCCTCAGGAACTCTTCAGTCACCTTGCAGCTTTGCTAAGTGTCCTGAGTTCTGAAGGCCACGGAGTTATCTGCTTTTCATGCTACAAGCTGAGCCTGTGCTACTCAGTGTAAAGACTACAAGTAGGCAGTGTTGTAGCTTAAGGGAACGGGGCTGCACAGGAGGGAGCTCTGGAGTGCTCCAAGAGTAAGAGGACCACTGCTTATATAGCCAGCCATATATGTACTATTATTATGGGGCAAGGTGCACTCCTTCATGTGATGCAGCTGTGGCCATGCATGATCGTCTGGTAGGGAGAGTGATCTCAAACTGTCTAGCTGAAGGGAAACACCTAGAAGCAAAGATTTATTTGGAGCCCTGGCCTTGTCAGGGATGGTGGTTCCTACCAATGAAGTGACATGTCTTCTACAGTCTATGGATAGTTTGAAGTCTCTTTTAGCTGTCTAGGGATGGAGACTCTCCAGCATGTACAAGATGTTTAAAGCAGTTTAAGCTATTGTGATGATAGCTCTAAGAATCACTGCAGATGACTGATTGTCAGCACCTGTAGTTTTGGCAGAGTTAAAGTTGTACTTCTCATGCCCTGATAAACTCTACAGACCTGGGGCAAGATTGTTATTAGTCCCACTGAAACTGGATCCAGAAATGTAACTGTAATGGTTCTGAATGAGCCTTCTTCTCTGCCCAGTTGTGTTCTTAGACAGCTGTTGCTCCAGCTAGACTCAGAGACAGCTGTCACTGAGTCCAGAGTGCCCTTCCCTGACACTTCCATCCCTCAAAAGGAAAACAGAAAACAAAACAAAAAAATCCCCACTAAAAATTGGGATCTAATAAAGCCTAAAATACTGTCAAATAACTGTGGGGAGAGTTGATTTCTTCTTATCTGTCACATTAAGAACTCTAAATAAGTGTTCGAAGATTCAAATAAGTATGAGATCCCACAGTTTGGCTTGTGTGCAAAGGCCAGATAATTTGAATGAATTTGGCAGATGATCAGATTCTCAAACATCTTTATCACATAACACAAAAAAAAACTAAAAAGAGGGACAGTGATTGAAACTAAAATCTACCCCTCAAGAAAGATACTTGATTGAAATTCTATCAACTTTAAAGAAGACAAAGTTCCTGCTGAGCTTGGAAGAGTCAGATGAAAGGCTACTGTTTCTATAACTTATGTCCACTGAGGGCTACTCTGTTGGTGGGTGGAATGAGACCTCAGTCTCTATGTTATGGACTTCCAGGGAACTCAAGTAACAAAAATATTTTGAAAATATTGTATTTAAGCTGAGTGAATCTGAAACTACTGATATCCAAGGTTATTTATGTCAAAATTTCCTTTTAATTGAAATAGCTTCTTTTTTTTTTCTTTTTTCTTTTCTTTTTTTTTTTTTTAGCATTTGACCTTATGTGTGAATAGGAAAATAGCTATTTTCTAGACTTCTGGGAGAGTTAAGAGTATAACTACCTCAGAATCATCAGCAGCAGGTAATATATCCTGTCTAGAGACACTTCCAAATTTGATAATCAACTCACAGTCTATACTGAGCTAAGTAAGGAAGAGATAGTCCCATACAACTGAGGAATTCAAAACTTCATGGGCTGAAAAAAGCACAGCTACTGAGTAAAAAGGCCTGTGTTAAGTTATTGCATAGGACACAAGCAAAAACCAGGGTGTTCTAAGGAAGATCAGAAAGGTGAATCACTTCACTTGAACTTATTTTTGATTAGTACAACAAGATCAGCACAGCGCACCTGATTAAAAATAAATCAATTACAATTCCATGTTAGTAGATCAACACTAATTAAAGCAGATACATTATGTGAACATGCTCCTTTGTAAGGTGATTATTCTAAGAAGTATGCTTTCTTGATAAAATATCCAAAGGCAATCATTCATACAGAGTGTCTTCATAAGATCACACCAAATACTAGAATTTGTGATATCAGAACTGCATCTTTCAAAAAGAATACAGACTAATGCATAATAGCCTACAAACCGAACTAGCCAATAAGAGCAACTCATTTGCTAAATATATACAACTCCCTATATCCTCAAATGGTCAAAAACATGAGGATGCCCAATTTGTCTAACTTTTCTTCCTCATTGTAAAATAAATAAATGTTGTACAGTGGTATCTCAAAACTTCAACTTTTAAAATTTTAGTATTGCTTAAAGCATTATGGTTTGAATATTTTCTCCTGAAGGTCATGGGGTGAAAAACTCAGTTCCTAAATTTGTATATAATGGAAACTTTGAGAGCTAGATTTGTACAAATTGTGAGAATACAGCCCTCGTGATGGCAGTAAGTGGCTTAAAAAAAGAAAAGACTGAGCTGATACACTTTGCCTCTCTCAACAGATGATTCCTCCAACTTAAGATGATGCGGCAAGAAGGACCTCACCAGATTATCAGCAGGTGATTTGTCCAGGCCCTTATTAAAACCATGAACAACATAAATACATAATCCATCCTCAAGTATTTTATAGCAATCGAAATCAGACTAAGACAATACATTTGCTATATCTAAAGCTAGAGTACAAGTTATGTATCTTGTCAATGGCAGTAAGAGCTTGTTATACTAAAAACAATCTTATTGTCCACAGCCTTCATTAGAAATTGCATGCAAAATATTGAAACTACCTGGTCATGTAAATGGAAGCACAGATAAACATTGATGAACAGAGAAATTGCAGTCCTACACAATGATCCATGAACGGAAGTAAAATTGAATCATATCCCTGATACAGGACAGTTATGGGATAGAAAACCCACATTGTAATAGTATTAATGCTAAGCTAACTTTTATTCTGATTTTCTGAGGAAAAAAATCCATAAAACTACCTAAGACACAAGAGCAGGAGATGTCCTCTGTGTATAGGAAAGCAGCCTTAAACAACTTTAAGTTGTTTGCACATGCCCAAACATGGCAAGAGACCTGTGAAATGATTTTTACTTGATAAAAAATAGCATAGGGATTCTTGTGATCAGAAACAGGGCCTGAACCTGTCTGACTGAGGGAATGAGAAGTGGGTGCAAACTAAGAGAAACTAATAAGACCGTGGTATGGTCTTCCTGCGACAGGCTAGGTGAGGACTTAGGCCTGGACCAACTCTCATAGGACAGGGCCCTAGATCCTTTATTCTATGCAGGTAATATGACAATATTGTGTGAAATGCACAAAAATTCAATAAAAAAATACATTGACAAAAAAATGACAGTAACTTCTGTTCTAGCCCAGATTAACTCTTTGAGGAATCGTGCTTATTGAACTTGAATTTCAGCTATGGTTCAAAATGAAATATGTAATAAAAAGCAGGTCCTGTAGGTTCAATTACAGAAGAAACTTTCATATTTCTACCTAAGAAATTTAAAATAATAGGAAGTGTTAACATGGGGCTATGATGTCGAAAAAATAGCCATATACTGAATTCAACTCGGAGAGAAGCAAGCAATCCAATGGTAGAGGAAACTAAAGTCCCCCCTATGGTGTGAATATGGGAAGCACCAATATCAGCTGTCATCTAAGTAAGCAGTCAACAGACATAGATATTCAGTATTTTTAGATGGTTTTGTTGTTATTGTTACTTGTTTGTTTGTGACAAGATGTTGCTCTGTAACCCCGACTGACCTGCAGCTCATTGGCCCTGGCTTCTCACAAACTTGAGGCAACTCCTTGAACTCCTGTGGCAGTCTCTCAAGTGCAGGGATTACAGGCATGAACTACCAGATGTGGCTCTTCATTTTCGGTTTTAACCAGGACATTTCAAAGCTGAACAAGTCTTGAAATCAACGCCTCAAACACACAGGTGTGGAAAGTGAGGCTCGGAGTAAGAGGACATCTGTTAATAGTAACTTCATAATATTGCTGCTTGGTGTGCCTAATCGTCCAGGCTGTTCTTCATAGCTTCTGTCAGGCTCTTTCTTGAATAAATTCAGCAACATTTCTACCCTTTCTCTGAAGTGATAAGATAGTGTCTAATGAATCTTTCAAGAGTAAGAAATAGCATTAGTTATAGACGGACCAGTTGCCAGAAGACTATTGTTTTATCTTATTTTTGTTATGTACTATCCAGATACAGGTCTCTAAGTCTTAATTTTCTTGCTAAGTGACTGGGGTCAAGAACGTGTGCTTATGTCTCATTACTTTTATCCTGAGAATATATACCTAAATATGCTTTAGCATATATTGACAAATCTGTGTCTAATAAAGAACTTTTCAATATTTCCTTTGTTTCTTATTACTTAATAAGGTTTACTGTTCACATAAGCGACACATGGCCAACCTATATCCCCTGGGCTGCATTTGTCCAGGATAGCTATGAATGTGGCCCAACACATTTGTTGATGATAATGTATATTTGTAGATTGTCATCACAGGTCAGGTTAGGATGATTAAGCATTCTCTAAACAGAGACAATTGTGTGACATCTGTAGCTCATGTATTGCCTTTCTGTATTAACAAAGAAATATGATGAGACTATGTATGGAATGCTCTTAAAAGAGAAATAATTACACATGGAAGAAAAGCCAAATTAAACACATTTTATCTCTTCCCTGGCACTTCAAGTTTTTAAGTTCAAGTCAGGTATATAGCCCTATTAAAATTCTTGGCTCATATGGTTTACAGTACGCTGCTATATTGTTTCCTTATAAATGATTTTATATAACTTAAAATAGTCTATGTATCAATGCATCAATTCTTACAAAATTAAATCTTTGGCAATATTGTTCATGTGTTTGAACTATGTTTTTATTGAAAAATGCACTCTTGCCAAATTGTTTTTTGTTATATTTTTTGAAAACTAGACATAAAAGTTTGACACAAGAGGGCTTATTCACTTCACAGAATTTATCCT
>NW_008333659.1:940006-977654 GCF_000622305.1 Nannospalax galili
AAATAATTATATTCTTTTAATTTTATCTATATTTCTTTAAAGGAATTTTAATTTCAACCTAAAGAGATGAAATATTCATAAATTACTTAAAGAGAACTAATTTTTTGCACAATTGAATATAACTGAGGAGCTTTCCCTCCACACTCCCAGGAAAAATGATAGAGATTTTAATACTTCAGTCTACTTCATTCTGGTATATAACATCCCAAACAATCTTATTCATCTTTATACCTGCATCCCAAATGGCACCCTCCCATGCCCCCCTCCAGTGGAGCACATATACTCTGTCATCTCTGTTACCGTCCACTGTGTTATCAGTGCCCCCAGCCATTCCCCAGTGCTAGTCCATCTGCCGAGTCTAGTCAGTCTATCTAGAGATCCTTGTTTTAGGAAGATCAGCTCTTCTTCATCTAGCAGCAATCAGTTGGCAACATTCCTTCAGATAAAACTGGGGTCTGCTGTTCATTTTCCCAGTTCTATGCTGGGTTATTGTCTGCAAGTCTCTAGGGCCACCCTGGCCAACAACTCAAAGGAAGGTATCTCCATTCTGGCACTGTTTCTTGTTATGTAGCCTTTAGCTATACACTTGGTGTCTTAAAGAATTATACTGATTACTTTAATCTTTGGCTATCCTTTCTTTTTGAGTGTTTAAGACCATACAGTTGGCCCAGATTAGCCAGTTTATTTTTACTCTTAATGTCATTTGAGGATCTGTTCCTCAGGGGTCACATGGGCTTGGGAGGAGGCCCTGGCTCCTTTCTTTCACCAGTTCCATCTATGTGAAGATAAGTCAAAGATCCTACTCGACCATGGCTGGCTTCACTTGGAAGCATGGAGGAAATGCTTCTTCTGTGTTGACCCTCCTCTTTGTAGACTGGACACTGGTTCAAGTCCATCTGGTGGGGTCTCCGTGGCCTCCTTGATCAAGAGGACAGGTGACTCACCACAGTTAAAAGGCCTATGGAGCCTACTCTGTGTTCAAAAATGTTCTTGGATGTGGGTCTACTCCTTGAACTGTGGTTAGCCTCTCAGGCATCACACCTCTGAAGAAGACTGAGTCTCCCAGCAACTGTCATTGCCTAGAGATCTCAGCTAAGGCTGGGTCTCCTTGCCCACCTGCCCTGTCCCTGCTGGGTTTCTGTCTGGCTTGGGTTTGCGCAGGTCTTGTGAATGCTATCACAAGTGTTGTGCATTCATATGTGCAACTACCTTGTGATGTCCAGACAGAATCCAAAGAAATTGCATTTTTATTTATTTTTTGATAAGTAAACCAAAAGTTAAAAATATTGTTCAGAAATAAACGAGACTTTTCTTGATTTCATCACTCTTGGGATTCAACTTACATCTGCCCCCAAACTCCTGCTGCCAAACAGAAATGCTTTCAATTAATAATGCATCACGGGGTTCTGGGGTAAAGACTCTGAGGTGACAAAGACTTCTGCAGTCAGGTTCCTTTTCTAAAAGCTGGGTGAACAACGAAAAGTGTAGGAAACTGGGGAGGGGAGGAGAGGGAAAGAAGTGGGAGATCGCAGCGTTCCTCCCATTTGAGCAAAGAAACCCCTTCCCTTACATGGCCGGCTTCAGTAACTAGGAAAAAATGTTCTCTAGATAACGTTCCCTCATTTTTGTTTCTCACTCTGCATAGTTGGATGTACTTGTTGGAGCTCTCTAGTTTTCTTTGGAATAAGTTGCATAAATTCTGTCGGAACCTTGCCCCTCCCCCTATACCCTTGCTTTGTTCAAAATATGTGCTGATATATTTTCATATTTTATTTTATGGAGATGAAATCTTTTACTAGTGTGGTTCACCAGGTAGGAAATTCCCAAAAGGAAAACTACAAATTACAAATCTTTCCCAAGGAACTTAAACCACAAGTTTCACCATAATTTTCCTTGATAAGTTATTGAACTTCAAGATAGGCTCACTTCCTGAACTTGCCATTATACACTGTTTGGAAATATTTCCATATGCTTTGCATCGTTAAGTCTTTTTCACAAACTCCAGGATGAATGCATCTCTTTTCCATCTTAATTGGTCATAAGAAGTAAAAGTAGATTGACAGGCTATATTATGACCCGGAATAGTACCAGACAGAAGCAGAGAATGAGACACTGTATGTTGTTAAAAACAAAACAAAACAAAACAAAAAAAAAACAATCAAATTCATGAGGGAAAAAAATAATGTAAGAAAGTACAGACTCATAAGTAATATATTTATATGCAAACATTATGTAAATGACTATCAGTAAACAATGTCTAGCTCCCTCACTGGTGATTTTGTATTCTTTCCTGTGATTCTTATCTGATAAATTAATTTTAAGATGTTTGGGTCCTTGAATGTATTCCACCCTGTAATCATCTTCAATGAAATGAGAAAGAGAATTTGCCCTTTTGTCATTTTTGTCTTGACCACATGACATTTCTTTGCTAAGAAGCTTTTGCTAGACAAAGCCCTGGGTGTTCTCTGCAATCAGAATCCCTTTAGTATTTTCCTAACACTAAGCAAAGTCGAATTGTTCCTGGTGTGGAATCAAATGCATCAAGTTGTTTGTTGTAAGTACATCCTGATACATTTGTGGCCAAGCCCATTTAGGGAAACATCACTGACCTTTTTCTATATCTGTAGAATCAGCTTAGTGGCTTTTCATCTCTCTTTCTGAATTTGTTTGAGGAAGTTACTTAAGCCTTGCCTGTTTCTTAACATGTGTTAGGGAGTCATCCCCTACAGTTTTGCTGTAAAATTTTTGAATAACATTCTTTTCTTCTGAAAGAGGAAAAATTTTTAGTTAATAAAGAAAACGGGAAACTTCCTCTAATCTGTCTACGTCATTCATAAGCATTAAAATAAATATTCAGTCACATTTTGTGGTTGAGTATGCTAAACTATCTGACTAATTGATTTTTTAGTTGAAAAAGCAATATATATTTGTAAAAATGTATACTTTCTGGAATGGAAAAATTGAAATGGCACATGGATTATCTTATACTTTTGCTGTGGTGAAAACAAAGAATTCTTGAAATATACCTTTTAAAGTGACTTTTAAATTATATAATGTTATTATTTTAGAAGAATTAGCATGTTATAAAGTGCAGTCAGACCCTTAAAGGCAGCACATGGAGTTTTGTAACTTACCTATTACTGTTTGGCTCTCAAGACAAATTTAAAGTGATAATTCTATTTGCCTCATTCCTGCTCATTTCTTTGGTTTATGAAACAAATATGGTATTGAGAAAGAATTCGTGTATATCAAAATACAAAAATCTAGAATTTATATGGAAAAATTATCAAGACACTTTTTAAACAAAGAAGAAAAATAAAGACTCAGGCATTTGTCTTGTCATGCAATAAATGACGCACAAAACCTCTGAAATTTAAGGTTTCAAATATTAGAAAGAAATAATAAGAGACAAAAGAAACAGGACAGAGAGATAAGAGACTGGTAGTGCCCGTGTGGAAATTAGTATTTGATGAGGTTTGTGTGTAGACCTGGTAGTCTGCACAGAGAGGAATACATTGGAAAATTAGGCTATGAACTTAAAAGAATACAAAATCAGATCCTCATGACTCATACATTTTCAGAAGTTCCAAGTAAATTCATACACATTAAAATGCAAACTATAACAAGAAAATAAAAGGAAGTTATGTTTTCTTAACTTCCACAGGGGCCTGTGCTAAGCTGGCTAGAAATTCAGTGTTCACTAATGAAAAGGAAATAGGTAATTACATTAATGTTCACTTCTATAGACAAAAGGCTGCAGATTCATGAAGAGTAGCTTAAGCACACATTCTTATTTTAAAAATTAAGAGAACTACAATATTGTATAACAGTATTAATTCAATTGTGAACCTAAAAATATTTACAGCCACTTTTGAAAGAGATGTATCTTTGCTCTGGAAATTGTTATTGAATATGTTAAAGCTGTAATGAAATGCTTCTTCTAATCATGTGGTTATTAAATAAAATAAATAAATAAATAAAAATAAAAATTAAGAGACCTAACATATGATACCAGTTCTATTAATATATACATGTTCATTGACTTCATTGCTTCAAATGAATTTTAATCCATAAATGAGCATCCTTAGAATTTCAGAGACAATATTTTTGAGTGTGAAAGTTTGTGATTTCTCCTGATTAGACTGCAGTTAGCTGCAGTTTCATAGATCTATATAACTGAGCTTAAGGTAGTTTTAATCAATGCCTAATATACTTCCAATGCAAAACTGAAAGTATTAGATTTTTTTACATGAACCATTGTTATTCAGCTGCACACACCCCAAGAAATGGGTAAGCCATGAAAAGGATCATACCCTCACAAATAATCATTCATCATGTTGGGCTGAAGTCTAAGAAGAATGGAAGGACATGTCCAGTCAGAATTGCAATAATGAAAGTTTTCAACAAAATATCATTACTTAATTTTGAGGCATAATGCAAGAACACACCAGTAGTGTCAACCACAACACAGTTCAAGCTGTGCTCTGACAAGTAGTACCTACATCACTAGCACCCTCCTTTTCCTATCAGCTGTTTAAAATTGGGATGGAGCTTTTACTTACAATGATTTTGCTGCTGTAAATTAATGATCAATGTGATTTATTATTCAGTTGTTCAACTGCTGCTTTATTTCTGTTGATCTTTGTTTTTCTGCTTAATTTCTATAAATTACTGTACAGTTTCCCATAAGGTATAATTAAGCAGAATTGCTTAAGTTTTAATTATTGTGTATTATAGATGTTGAAAGCAACATTAGCACTTGGCTTTTAAAAATGCAATCGTATATTTATAAGAGAGCATTTATAAACACATTTACATATAGTTAAGATGAAAAAGGTATTTGAATTGTAGTCATTAGCATTTCTTCAAACATATGGCAGAGCAGCAGAGGCCATGGGCCATGCCTTCATTAACTGAACACTGTTTCATCACTGTTTCAGCATCCTGCTGTGCCACCCTGTGGCGTCCCCTTCTGTCCCCGAGGTTTCAGTGACAAGGGACAATATGTCCCCAAGGTGAAAATCTGGAAAATATAGCAGATTAGCCCTTAGAGAAGTTCTTATGATTATTTAATCATACTTAGAGAAAGAACACACAGCACTATTAAACTGGCTTGTGTTTCCCTGTTTGCCTCCATTTCCCAGCTGCAGTGACTGGCAAGGTCTGCAATGCAAAGCAAATGTAAGTGAAATGAAGCAGGGTGCATTTGAGCTGCCTTGGAAAGGCTGGCCTGGCCCATGCATGATGGCACAATGGTCAAAGCTGACACTGTTACAGAGGTATAAACAGACACAGCTTACACAGGTATAAGCTGACACAGCTACATAGGTATAAACAGACACAGCTACATAGGTATCAGCCAACACAGCTTATATAGGTATAAACAAATACAGCTTACACAGGTATAAGCTTATACAGCTATATAGGTATAAACAGACACAGCTACATAGGTATCAGCCAACACAGCTTATATAGGTATAAACAAATACAGCTTACACAGGTATAAGCTTATACAGCTATATAGGTATAAACAGACACAGCTACATAGGTATCAGCCAACACAGCTTATATAGGTATAAACAGACACAGCTTACATAGGTATAAGCTGACACAGCTACATAGGTATAAGCAGACACAGCTTACATGGGTACATGTGTCTGTTGAAAATTCTAAATGATATATATAATTTCATTTTGCTCTATAAATGATAGATGAGTCAAAACACTGTCTTAAAAGTGTTCTGTCCATGTTTTACTAATAATTTCTGTGGTTCATAAAGAGCAGTAAATCTGAGATATAAAGGCACCTGACTCAAGATATTACTCCCCTTAATGTTATTATAAGCTAAATATCTGCCATAATATAAAATTAGTTCTTAAGATAGCTTTGGTTATAGAATATGCATATATGCCTATTAACTTACAGTTTGACGTATTTCAAGACTAACCCATATTATGCCTAAAAATATGTGTTAACTGTGACTATTTGGGTTCATATTTTTATATGATAAGTAGTTGTCATTAGTTTTCATTAGTTGTGAATATAAAATCTTAGAAAGCTGTCATCAAGGTAAAGAAATGACTGAAGACATTGTATGCATTTCCCTGATAATGTGTAACTATGGGTACTAAACTTGGGAAATTCTTGGGGAGATTAGAATGTTAGTAATACACGAGTATCCCAACATTAGAAGTCCTAAGAAAAAGAGTGAAACAATTTAAAGTGCTGACTCTCTGTTCTAATATTAATAGATTTTTTTAGGATAAAAGTGACACCCAGCAATCTAATTTTAAATCATAGGTAGGTACTGACTGAAATTCTCTTCCTACCACTGCATTTACTTTTGAAAGTAGCATATTGTACTACAGTGTAACCTCAATACAAACAAAAACATAATTCAATCCCTGTCTTCAGGGAATTATACTGTAAGATGCTAAAACAAATGCACAAGTGTTTGTTGATAGAAGACAGACCATCACAATTACCATTCTGCCTCTCCTTTCAGGATTGTATTCTCTCACCTAAGCATTGCAATTAGAACATAGAGTCCAGGGGCCCTGGCCTCAGTTTGAGATTCATCTCCACAAATCATCTTTGAGATCCTGAGTGAATTATTCAACAGTTTTGTGCCTCCATTTCCTTACAAAAACAACTTAGCTGCTATTTCAGGGATTTGTTCAAAGATTAGCTGCATAAGTTATTACATGTTGAGGGTCCAGAAGAATGCCTAGAAATACTGGACAAATTCTCATGAACGTTTCTTCACCCACCAATGTAAATATGATGCATGTATAATGTGCATGTGTGTTGAGGGAAGTAGTGCATGCCTAGGAGCTTGTGTGGTGTCAGAAGACAACCTTGGGTGTTGTATTGGTCCTTGCTTTCTACCTTGTTTGAGGCAGGGTCTCTGTAATTTATCCCTGTGTATGCCAGCCTAGCTAGCCCATGAGTTTCTTGGGCACTCTCCGGCCTCTGGTTCTCACTTCACTGTAGGAGCATTGGATGACATATCCAACTTTTATGTGGATTCCAGGGATTTAAAATCAGGTCCTAAGGCTTGGGAGGCAAGCTTACCCATGGAGCCATCCCCCTAACCACTGTTAATTGAAAAGGTTCATCATGCTCCCACCCTCTGATTCCTCACTGCTCAGCTCGGTTTTGTTCCTTTTGTCTTCTTCCTTTTTCAAAACCAAACAATTTGACAGAAACCACTTAGTGCCAATCGACAGTGTGAGGGTGAAGGAATATACAGCGAAAGGTTTAATAATGGATGCTTTTGTGAGCAATAAATTCCATCACATAAGACTAGGTATAAAAAGTCATTTAAGATTCATTAGATAGAAATATCACAAAAGTCCAGTTTTGCCAAAGTGCACGTCCTTTTTTATTATACTACTGAAGCAATTACTGGTATAGTTGAAGGCACAGTTACCAGCAGTATGATTGCTCTATCTATGTATGTTATGCAGATATAGGAACAAAAAACATAAACAGCCAATGTATTTCTACTATTGTAAACTACCAGTGTTCAAACTATATGTATAAAGGTACTCTTAATATTTATCAAAATATAAATAAAATATTAATTGACTGGGACATGTATCTCTCTATGATGAATCAGTAAGATATGCTACCAAATTATATAAATATATTTGCTTTGGGGAATACCCTTTTGGACTCTTTTATTTTTCTTCATCTCCTAGCATTTCACAAATCCCCAGAAATATGCCATGCTAATATTGCCAACTGAGTTCTCCCAAGCAGAGATGACATCAGCCATCTGTCACACAGTACTAATGCTGGGAAGCAAAGCCAACCATAGAGAAAATAAATACCTTTCATATCGATTAGCCAAATATTTATGCTGAGAATGAAATGATTAAAATCTCACTATTCAAGCTAATTACCCTAAGTGAATATTTGCCTCCAAGTGAACGACACACCAGCAGAGTGCTTGCCTTATTACTTTCCTAAAACTAAATTTCATTGTGAACATGTATGAGGGGCTCGTGCTAGACTTTGCAAAGTGTCCTGGTACACCACCGTAGCTGTCTTACGGCCTGCAGGTGTATCTCCTGCTTCCTCTGTAGATTCCTTCTACATACTGTGTGGCACTGGCTTCCAGACGGCTGATCTCTTGCTCTGTTTTAACTTATTCAGGCTCTTTAAGGCAGATCCCTGGAGCTCGTCATCTCACGGTCAAATAATCGGTGCTCCCTATCTCTGACTTGATGCTGAAGCATCCATTTTTCTAGAGCTGTTTAGAGGTGGGCTAAATAGGTCCTAGCTTAATCACAACAGATAATCACACTATTTTCTAAGTTGCTTAGATCTAGTCCAAGACATGAGAATCTCTTCCAACTTCAGCTGCTGCTGCTGTGGTTACAGAATTGCCCAGTGTCAGTAGGGGGTGTTGGATTAACTTGCTGTGTCAGCTTTTATAGAACACATGTATAAATATCAGGGGATAGAATTTGTTCTCTGTTAATCAGATACTACGGGAGAATCAAATTATTTCACAGTAGCATATATGTTTTCCTTCTAGGGAAGTAGTGATATTTAGTGGTTTGTAATTTGATTAAACCATAAAAGGTGCTTTGAGCTTCAAACCATCTTCCAGGTGACTTAAGGGTCACAGTATAGAATGTTTCTGTCAACTCAAGTATTTCCATTGAGCTTGGCTTGAGATGACCACTTTTGCTGAGAAAAATGAAACATGAAGACACAAAAATATTTTTGGAAAATCTGCAGCTTTATATAGCAACCAAAGTCAAAGGGTGACTGATCTGGGAGATCAGTTACACTTGAGTGACTCTGGCTTGCTAGCCTGTGTCATTTCCAAGGGAGTCTAAAATACAATTAAAGTGAACAAACAGGCATTGCTTCTACTGTTGCTCTCTAAATACTGAGTTGTTCAGATATGTAAAAATATAAGGGAGTGGATCACACTCTAGGTTTGTCTTGGCCATTGAAACTTTCAAAGAAAAGTTAAGAACTTTCCATACACATTTGAAAATAAGTTTAACAAAATATTATACCTTAACCATTTTTCTACTGAGATTCTTCCACTATTCATAAGGGCCTTATCCTATCCTAGAACATATTTACAAACTACATAATTTTCATTTTGTTATATTATCCTATGATCTTTATTAAAACAAAATAATGCATAATTCTGAAAAAGTTGAGACACAAAACAACAGGGGATGAGCATTCCCCTTTCCATACATCTTCTCCAACATTTGGTATCATTTGTTCTCTTGATATTTCCCAGTCTGAGTGGGGTAAGATGAACTCTTAAAGTGATTTTAATTTGTATTTCCCTAATTACTAATGATGTTGAACACCTTGTAAGGTGCTTCTTAGCCACCTTTATTTCTTCTAGTGAATGTTCTTGGCCCCTTTGTCAAATATCAGTCAGCTGAAATTGCATGTATTCATATATGGGTCTTCAAATTTGTTCCATTGATCAATGTGTCTATCTTTGTGCCAGTACCATGTTGTTTTTATGTCTATATCTCTGTAAAATAGTTTAAAATCTAGTTTAGTAATCGCCCCAGCATTGCTCTTAGTGCTCAGGGTTGATTTGGTTATCCAAGGTCTTTTGTGCTTCCATATGAATTGTAGGATGTTTTTTTTCCAATTAAGTGAAGAATGTCATGGGGATTTTGATTGGGATTGCAGTCAATCTATAAATGGCTTTTGGTAAGATGGTCAATTTCATAATAGTAATTCTTCCAATCCATGAGCATAGAAGGTCCTTCCATATTCTGATGTCTTCCTCAATATCTTACTTTAAAAATTTAAAATTTTCATTGTAGAGTTCTTTAATATCATTGGTCAGGTTTATTCCAAGATATTTTATTTTATTTTTTGCAGCTATTGTGAAGGGGAATGTTCCCATGTGCTGTATTGAAAGGCTACAGACTTGTAGATTAATTTTGTAACCTGCCATTTTACTGAAAGTGTTAACCATTTCTTGGAGTTTTCTGGTGGAATTTTTGGCATCTCTTAGATATAATATCATACCATCTGCAAAAAGGGATAATTTGGTCTCTTCAAATTATTATTACTTTAATTTCCTTCTCTTTTCTTATTGTTCTTGCAAGAGTTTCAAGTACTATGTTAAAAAGGAGTGGAAATAGTGGACAGCCTTGTCTGGTTCCTGATTTTAATGGGAGTGCTTCCAGTTTTTCTCCATTTAGAATGATGTTGGCTATGGATTTGTTGTATATGACTTTAATTATGTTGAAGTATGTTCCATCCAGTCTCTGCATCTATTGAGATGACCATGTGGTTCTTGTCTTTGAGGCCGTTTATATGATTCATGATGTTTATTGACATACACATATTGAACCCTCCCTGCACCTCTGGAATAAAGCTAACTTGATCATGGTGGATGGTCTTTTTGATGTGTGTCTGTATGCAGTTTGCAAGTATTTTGTTGATAATTTTTGCATCTATGTTCATTAAGGATATGGGTCTATAGTTTTCTTTTTTGGTTGTATCTTTACCAGGCTTTGGTAATAGAGTGATTCGGGCTTCGTAGAAGGAATTTGGAAGTTCTCCCTCCATTTCTATCTTTTTGAATAAATTAAATATTATTGGATATAGATCCTTTTTAAATGTATGGCAGAATTCTGCTGTAAATCCATCTGGTCCTGGGCTTTTTTTAGTTGGGAGGTTTTGTATTACTGTTTCAATTTCCTTATGTGTTATGGGTCTGTTTAAGCTGTTGATTTCTTATTGGTTTAGCTTTGGTGATTTCCATGCCTTTAGATGCTCATCCATTTCTTTTAGATTTCTAAATTTAGTAGCATATAAGTTTTTAAAGTATTCCCTTATAATGTTCTGGATCTTTCTGGTGTCTATTGTGATGTTTCCCCTTTCACCTCAGATTTTGTTGATTTGGTGGAGCTCTTTCTTTTGGGTAACTGGACTAAGGGTCTATCAATCTTGTTTATCTTCTCCAAGAACCAGCTCTTGTATTCATTGATTCTTTGTATTGTTTTCTTTGTTTCTATTTAATTAATTTCCTCCCTGATTTTTGTTATTTCTTCTTCTCTGCAGGGTTTGGGTTTCATCTGTTGTTGGTTTTCAGGTGTCTTGAGTTGCAATGTTATTTATTAATTTTCTTTCTGATTTTTTAGTGTAGGCACTTAGAGCTATAAACTTCCCTTTAAAGACTGTTTTTGATGTGTCCCAGAGGTTTTGTTGTGTTGTATTTTCCTTTTCATTAGTTCTAGGAATACTTTTATTTGTTTCTTAATTTCTTCTTTGAGCGATTTGTCATTCAGGAGTATATTGTTTAATCTCCATGTGTTCATGTGGTTACTGGGGTTTCTTCCAGTGTTGGTTTTAAGCTTTATTGCCTTGTGGTCTTATAGAATGCAAGGAATTATTTCAATCATTTTGTATTTTTGGAGGCTTGTTTGGTGCCCTAGTATGTGGTGGATTTTTGAGACAATTCCATGGGGTACTGAATAGAAAGTATATTCTTTGGTGCTTGGTTGGAATATTCGGTTGATGTCTGTTAGGTCCATTTGATATGTGGTATTGTTTAATTCCGATGTCTCTCTGTTAATTCTCTGTCCTGTTTACCTATCTAATGGAGACAATTGGGTATTGGAGTCCCCTAATATTAATGAGCTGGGATTGATCTGGGTCTTAAAGTCTGTTAGTACCATTTTTATGAAGTTGGGTGCACCAGAGTTTGGTGAATATATGTCCATGTTTGAAATATCTTCTTGATCAATTGTTCCTTTGATCAGAATGAAGTGGCCCTCTTTATCTCTTCTGATTCATTTTAGTTTGAAGTCTATTTTGTCAGATATTAGAACTGCAATGCCTGCTTTTTTCTTAGTACCATTTGCTTGGTATATTTTTTTCTATCCTTTCACCTTAAGGTAGTGCCTGTCCTTAAAAGTGAGATGAGTTTCTCGTAGACAACAAAAAGATGGGTTTTGTTTCTTAACCATTCGATTAGCCTGTGACTTTTGACTGGGGAGTTTAGTCCATTGATATTTAAAGTTATTAATGAAGATGTGTATTGATTCTTGTTTAGATTTCTGTTCATAATCTTGGTGTAACTGTGCATTTCCACAGTTACACCTTCATTTAGTTTCCTTCTCTTGCCCCTTGGGTATAGTTGTTCCTTTCTTTAGCTCTTTGTATTGTTAGAAGAACTCTCTGAAGGGCTGGTTTTGTTGACATGAATTCTTTCAGCCTATTTACATTATGGAAGATTGTTTTTTCCTTTTGACTATAACAGTCATTTTGGCTGGATAAAGTAATCTGAGTTGGCATCTGTGGTCATTTAGAACTGGCAATACTTTGGTCCAGGCTCTTCTGGCTTTCATAGTTTGCATTAAAAAGTCAGCTGTAATCCCGATGGCTTTTCCTTTATATGTGACTTGTTTTTCTTTTGCAGCTTTCAGTATTGTCTCTTTGTTCTGTACATTTAGTGTTTTTACTATAATGTGCCGTGGAGGGTTTCTTTTCTGGTCCTGTCTCTTTGGTGCTCTATATGCTTCTTGTGTTTGTATGGGCATGTCTTTCTTTAATTTTAGGAACATTTCTTCTACAATCCTGTTGAAGATCTTGTCCATAGCATTATCTTGAGATTTTCTCCTACCTCTATGCCTATGATGTGTAAGTCTTTGGTCTTTTTATGGTGTCACACAATTCTTGCATATTCCATTCTTGTGTTTTCTTAAGTTTTTCATAAACTTTGCTTGAGTGGTCTAATTCGTCCACTTTATCTTCCAGTTTTGATATTCTGTTTTCATTTCATTCATCCTATTGGTGAGGCTTTCTCCTAGCATTTCTAACTGGCTTATTGAGTGTTCCCTTTCTTCTTCATTTGAGTCTGAATATTCTTCAGTATTTCTAACTCTTTTCTGATTTCATTCAGAAGTTTATCCCAGTCTTCTTTTAGTTCTTTGAGTTCTTAGTTTGTGTGTTCTTTAAATTCGCTATATTCTTTTTTCATGTTTATAATTGTTCTTTTGAATTCCATGTCCTGTGGTATCTCTAGGAAGTTCTCACTGTACTCCTCTACAGGACTGTTGGTACTTGGTGGGGATATATTATTTGGGTTTCCATGTTTTTTTGTTTTTTTGTTTTGCTATTACTTTGATCTGTGAATTTTATAGTTTCTGATTCTTGTGTGGGACTCAAGCCTTCCTTTGTTGAATTTAGGTCTGCTTCTATTTGTAAACATCATGGGCCTCTGTGATTTACTTCTTGGGCATGAAAAGCTGGTTGGTCTAGGCTTCAGGTTTTCTCTTTTGATTGTATATTGGAGGGGCCAGATGGGCTTTCATCGTGTTGGTCAGGAGTTTCCACAGAGGCCCAAGTTGGATGAGGATCAGATAGATGTTCTTAAGCTGTCTCCTAAGGTCTGGATCCCTCTATTCATCAGACACAGTGCAATTTGGGAGGATTGCTATTCAGGACTTTAAGGCAGTCAGGGAATAAGGTTAGTCTCAGGAATCCAAAGCAAGCAGGAAAGGAGGCTGGTCTCAGGAATCCAGGTTGGGTTGGGACAGCCAGGACTGAAGGCTCATCTCAGGTATGCAAAGGCAAGGTGGGGGAGGGAACAGGCTTTGAGGGCTCCAGGGGACAATACTTAGGAATTGGGTTGGTCTGGGTGCAAAGGATCAAGAAGCACTGGGGAGTCTGGGTCAAGAGTGTAGTCCAGAGGTCTGGGGTGCCAAGAGAAGAAACAGGCCAGTGCCCATGCTAGGAGGAGTGATGGTTTGTTGTTACTACATGATTTTAACCAAGGTAATAACTTCAACCTGGAAGATATACCCCTCCCCACAAATTTGTGGTTCCTTACTTTGAATTCAAGTTTGAGATTCCCTCCTTTGTGTAGATTGTGCAGTAATCACACAGGTATGGAACCTCTATTTTATAACAGACGCTATAGTCTTTTAAGACTCCACTGCTTCAGGTGGAGAGGAAATGATCAAGTTTTGATCAGCACTCACTCCTATATAAAGGCAAGCAGTACTCCAGGTATGGTGATGCACGCAGGAATATTCTTTGTTTGAGACCACCTGGTCTACATGAGAAGACCCTCAAACCAACAAGACAAAACACACCTAGTCATGAATGCGATGGTTGATATATGAGTTCTAGAGGAGCCAAGGTAAGCTATGATATGACAGAATGAGAGCATGAAATTAAATTTAAAAATATAAAAAACAACTTTTAAATACAAAGCAGGAGCATATGTGTAGGGTTATGTTGTTATTAACAATAATAAAACTAAATTGGTAGTTATATGAAGTAGAAAAAGCAAAACACAAGCACAGGATGTTGATAATTAGGAAGCGTCAAAACTTTGAAAAGAAACTGAAATTAAATTGTAAATTACAGAATACATGTTATTATGAACAAGAGTAGAGTAAGTTATAATAAAGGGGCATAGAAGACCAAAACGAAAAGAGCTAAGAAAATTAAACCAAACTAAAGAGAAAAGAAGATATGGTCAAAATGGTTCACTCGGTGTAAATTTTTGTGAAGAACAAAATTTGAACTATAACCAAAGTAACTAAATATTGTTCACTTGATGTATCTGATACAATCACAATTTATACTGGAAAGTTAGCCTGGACAACTTGAAAAAAAGTAAACAAATTTTGACTTTGAAGAAATCCCTATGACTGAAACATACACACAAAGAAAGTAGATTTCATGTCAAGCATCTCTAACTATACTGAATTCAAGGAAACAATGAGGTAGTGCTTTCTTAAAAATTGTTTATGTTGGATTTTTGTGGATTTCATACAGAACATCTCAGTCAATCTTAATCATCTTTATACCCTCTTCCCCACTGGCACCCTCTTATAGCCCCTAACTGGAATTCATACATTCTGTCATCTATGCCTAATGTGTCAAGTTAGTGTCCCCAGATGTGCTTTTAAGAACATTCATACACTGATCTATCTAGCTTCCTTCCCTTTAAGAAGATACACAGGGTCTCTCTGTAGCCCCAGCTGGCCTGGAACTCACTATGTATACCAGACTGGTCTTGAACTCACAGAGATCTACATGCCTCTGCCTCCTGAATGCTGGGTGCGGGGATTAAGGGCATTTAAAAAGTTGTAATCATCCAGGTTTATACTTAGTCATCTATTAGTCAACCATTATGTATATGTACAGTCATGATGAGGTATCTATATACATATACATAATGGATGAATATGTAAATTTCAAGGACAATTGTGTTCAAGCTTAATTTTGAGGAACCTATTGACAATAAGCTTCCTGAAAAAGGAGACAAATGCAAATTTCCTCAAGGTACTAAGATATTATTTAATAAATGCAAAGGGGAATTATTAGTTAAGAAAAAGAAGTGAGATAACAGTGAAAAATGATCATTTTTATGATGTTGATACCCTAATGTTAAATAGTTGAATTTAATTTTTAAAACTATGTATCTCCTACATACATGAAAGTTAGTTTTATTTCTAGATTCATATGAGTAAATATAATGTGCACATCATCGTAGGATGCTGGTTAGGCATTTAGGAAAAATACTTTATACTTAAGTTCTATGGAATTATAAAATGTTTAAAGATATCCAAAAAATCATAGCTAATAGAGTATTATAATGTTAAGCTTAATTTAAAATACTGAATAGAGTCTTTAATTGCTAAAAATCAACGTGATGAGAAATCTACAGGAAGTTCTGAAAACCTGCTGCCGTTTTCTTTCCTTCACACGATTCAGTGGACAGACTGCTGCAAGGAGGGGAGGACGGGAAAAGATGGCTTCCGAGTCTCATATGTGGCATGTAGTACTAATTTGGATCAGCCCAGTAAAATTTATTACTTGCTAATTTAAATTATTTCCAATTTAACTACATTTAATAAAATTTGATGTATTTTATTTATGAGTTACCTTTGAAAAGTAACTTATTAAATTCAAACACCTCACTCAAGATGCAGTTCTGATATATTTGTAACTTAAAAATAGAATTATCAGCAGCTAATAATAGCTTGTGAATATTTGTATCAAGTGGCTATGTCCACTATTACTAAGTAACAGCTTTTTCATAATATATTCTTGTAGATACCATTTAACACTTTTACCTTTGGTTTTACTTTAGCCTTTTTTATTTAAAAATTTTAAAGTACATTTTTATTTATGTGTGTGCATGTGTGTGTGTGTGTGTGTGTGTGTGTGTGTGTGTGTGTGTGTGTGTCGCGCGCGCCCATGCGTGTGCAGCAAGGTGGAGGTCAGAGGATATCTTTCAGGAGTCGGTGCTCTCCTATCGCGTGGGTCCTGGGGATTGAACTGAGGTGCTCAGGACTGACTGCTGGCACATTTACCAACTGAGCCATTTCGCTAACCTACTTTGGCTTTTTTAAAAAAATTTGATTTCAAGAAAATGTTGTTAACCTTGCATGATGGTTCACGCTTTTAATCCCAGCACGCAGGAGTAGAGGCAGGAGAATCTCTATGAGTATGAGGTTAACCTTGTCTACATAGTGAGTTCCAGGACAGCTGGGGCTACAGGGAGACCCTGTCTCATAAAGACAAAAAAAAAAAACCCAGATATATATTCATATCTATAAATGTATATCATAATATATATACTTACATATGCACCCTAAATACTGCAAGAATATTAATAAATAAAGATATTATCCATGTTTATTTTTCTATTTTAAGTATATGAGAGATTATTATCCATTTATCCCTGTTTTAACCTAATAATTCTCACCTTACAAGCAAAGAAATGAACTAAAGCACATTGTAAATGCTCACAATTCCCAGTAATTTTGAAAAGAATTTCAGTAAGTTTCTACCGACATATAAACAGAGAAAATTTATTTTAAAATGGTCTGCAGGGTAAGTCAACAGTAACATAGCAAAATCTAATAGCCTGTATTTGAGGGTTATAATACATTAGAAATTTTAATTTACCCTTTCATTTTTATTATTTGTCTACAATTTTAGAATAAGCATGTCTAAAATCATGACACAGAAAACAAATAATGCCAAAATCACTTAAAATTTTCTGGAATTCACTAATACTTAAATGAAGATTTTCTATTTATTGATTTTTATGTTTGGAATGAAATGATTGATAAGGGGATCAGTGGAAGTTAGGAAGGAAGACAGGTAGAGCAAGTGGGGGTCAGAATGGGAAGAGTAACATGCTACATGCATAGGGATGTCACATGTTAACTTTTATGCCGAATTTAAAAATTAAAAACAAGCTTACAACCTAGACTGCAGTCTAATAGAATCAGATGAGGAGTATTAGGAGAATGAAAGTGAGGTGCTGATAGTGTAAGACTACCAGAACCTAAAATGAAGGGAAAATAAATATTTTGTTTCTGTGTTAACACACTGTAGATTCAGGAATTTAAAACAAAAGTGGAGATATTGTCATACGTATTTTATATTGTTTTCTAAAAGATGCCTAAATGATTTTTGTTTTGTGTGTGTAAATATGTGTGTACATGCAGACATATGCATGTTTATGTGTTTAGAGTCAGAAGTGAACACTGAATGTCTTCCTCAATCACTGTCCACCTTTTTTGCTGAGACAAGGTCTCTCACTAGGAATTCTCCAAGTTGGCTAGACTAGCTTGCTGAGTAACTTCCACAGATCCATTCTCTTTATGTGGACTCCAGGAACCTGAAGTCAGGTTCTGATGCTTGTGTTGCAAGGACTTTACCAAGTGAGTGATCTCTCAAGCCCAGAAGCTGAATTTTTTTTTCTGTAAATAGAAACTTATCTGGAATCAATTTCAAGAAACAATTATTACTTTTACTTATTTTATCAGGAATAAACATGTACAACACATTTAATGAACACATTGTTCATTAAACAACAGTGCGTTAAAACAGAAAACCACTGTCTTGCATTGATCTATAGAGACAGAACAATAGTATTGAACTAAACCATCAGACAGTGATCTTTCCTTCTTGGCATCAAAATTTCAGTGTTTGCTTTTGCACGACTTGAGAATAGGAATAGATGGACATGCTGGTACAAGCCTCTAACTCATCATTTGGGAGACTGAGGCAGGAAGATCACAAGTTCCAGGATAGACTGGGGTATATAGTGTGTTTCAGACCAAAATGTGTGATTCGTGGCAAGACCCTATCACAAGATAAAATAAAAATAAAGGAAAGAAAAAGGAAGAAAGCAAATCAAGCTAAGAGAAAGTATTTAATTTTCTTGTAGTAAATCATTGTCAACATTGTGTTTGGTCAGTTACTGGATTATGAGCTGTTTGTCACTGATTTACAGTTCAAAGAATTGTAAAGGTTATCTACATATTTCAACTACAATTTGTGACTTAGGTTTCCTTTGGCAACCCAAAGATAATTGCGTACCTTCGCTCAGACTCTGCATCTAAATCTATGAAAGAAGTATACTCCACATGTTATGTTTCTGTTGATTATTGCACCTGTCAAGATAGGTTGGGTTTTGCTCTGGAAATATAAACTCCTCAGCCCTCAGTGGCTGAATGCCACATGCTTCCTTTCCTGTTGGGCTGCTCTGCTCTAGGTCTGGGCAAGTCTCCAGAACAGCTGTCCTCCGAGTTTATGCTCGGCAATCCAGCCTGTTTCAGTCTTTTGGCACCACCCTAAGAACCTGAGCTGCTAACATCTCCAGAAGGGAGAAAAAGAGCTGAGAATTTGAGTCAGCAATTCAACGCAGCCACCTACAGGGACTACGCAAGGCTTTGACTCACATTTCTTGGGAGAAATATGTCATGTGTTCACCTCTATCTTCACAGTGTTAGGAAAGTCACTTCTTCTATGTGATAAAAGACAATAGGTTGGTTTTCATTGGTCAGAAAGCATCATCTCTGTTACCCTCTAAGTGTCAAGTGCTATTTCCAATTCCGCAGAACAAGAAGGAGGAAGTTCCAAATTTCTGGATTCCATGAGTGTAGACTGCAGTCACAGTGAAGGAGGATGGGTTTCTCACATCTACAGCTTCTGCACACAGACTTAGATCTCAGTGTTCTAAGACCCAACTTTACTTTCCTCATGACCTTCACATTTGCTTTATCTTCTCCCAAAATAGCTACAGTTCTCTGTCTCATTATCTTTACTTTTGGTTACTACTTTAGTAGCACTTTCTCAATAAAATATCTTGATTTCCAACTGTAGAAATGACCACGAGCAATTAACACCACCTTTGCATGGAACTTCACCTTCTTCCTTTTTCTCTATAATACTTGGCACTTTATGGTAATATATTTTCTGGTTGTTTGTATTCCTTCCTTCATTATTATTACTGATATGAAAGACTTATAGATGAAAATATGCAATGCAATATTTCCCCAAACACACACACGTGTGCGAGCGCAACAGATTTATACCAGGGTACTGAACATAAAGAATAGAGAAAAACAATCTCTATCCACATTCAAAACAGCATAAAATTTTATGGTTATTTTACACTACATATAAAATTCAACCCCAAATGAATTCAATAGGCATGGTGGCACACACCTTTAATCCTAGCACTCTGGAGGTAGAGGCAGGTGGATCTCTGTGAGACTGAAATCAGTCTGGTTTCTATAGCAAGCTTCAGGCCAACATGGGCTACAGGGAGAATATGTCTCATTAAAACAAAACAAAACAAACAAAAATAATTAAGTAAACATAGACCCCAAAGATTTAAAACTCCTCGACAAAAACTCAAGGGGAAATGCTTCATGACACCGGCATTGGCAATGATTTTTTTTTTTTTTTTTGGATAAGATTCCAAAGCAAAAGTAAACAAGCAAAAATAAACAGCAAATGGAAAAGCTTCCGTAAAGTAAAGGTGAATACTAATAGCAGAAAAAAAGTGAATCTGCAGAATGGGAGAAAACATTTGGAACTATCTGATAAGAATCAATTTCCTGGGGCTGGAGAGATGGCTCAGCAGTTAAGATACTGGCTGCTCTTGTAGAAGACTTGGGTTCGGTTCCCAGCATCTACATGGCAGCTAGTAACTGTTTGTAACTCCAGTTCTAGAGGTTCTGATGCCTGCTTCTGACCTCCACAGGTATCACACAACATGGGTGCACTTATACACGTGCAGGCAATAAAAAAGAATCAATTTCCAAATTATATAAGTAACTCCTATGGCTCGGGAACAAAACCATAAATACCTGAATGAAAAATACTTTATATTTTTTAAAATTTATTTTTGAGTGTGTCTGCATATGTGTGTGTATGTGTGTGTCCGTGTGTGTCCATGTGTATGTGTCCATATATGTGTCCGTGTGTGTGTCTCTGTGTGTGTTTTGAGTTTGTGTGTGGAGGCCAGTGGACAGCTTGCAGGAGCTGTTTTTTTCTTCTACCACATAATCCCAGAGACTGAACTTAGGTTGTCAGAGTTAGTAGCAACCACCCTCACCCACTGAGCCATCTGCTGCCCTGTTTTATTTTTCTTCATTTTCAAATGGCCAACTGACTTGAACAGTCATTTCCCTAAAGAAGATATGCACTTGATCAACAGTTATTTGAAAATCAGGGAAACATAAATCAAAACTACAGTGGAAATTCAGCTAATACTTCTTAGAATAACTGTTTAAAACAGAAGAGGACAAATGTGGAGGAGGATGTGATAAAGTAATATTTCTAAGCTAAATATTACTTATCGTGCTCAAGAAGGAGACTGGGATCAGCTGTGCTAATTGCATATCTACACCTGCTTATTTTGTTATTGTATCTATATCAATATTGATTTATTTATACCTTTATACATGTGCACAAGAGTAGGTAAATTTCCTAACTTGAAAGATGTTTTTAAGTAATAGTCAAATAAAGGCAAAAAGAGGTCATTAGTGTCAGTGGCTAACATACATTTATTCCTGGGCCAGCAAGATGTTTCTTCTTGTAAAGGCATTTACTACGAAGCCTGAAGACCTGAGTCTGATGTCCAGATCCCACATGGTGAAACGAGAAAACAGACTCCAGAGCTGACTCCTCAACTTCTGTGTGTGCTATGGCATGAGTGTGCTCTACCACCACAAAACAAATTAATTAAAATGATTATAATTATTCTTTTGGATAAGTGGCATGATATATACAAATCACTTGGTCTTGTATTGTATTAGCAAAATTCAATAAATGCTTGTAAATATTACTACCATGGGTTTGGTGTTATTCTGTTCTGAAAATTCATCTGCATACTGTGATTAATCTTAATGGCATTCAATATATATCCATATGTATTCATGTATGTGTATATATAAATGTATGTGTATGTAACAGTAATAAAGAAGAGGACAAGAAATTGAGAGGAAGTGGGGGACATGGGACGAGGTGGAAGTTAAAAAAATCAAAGACTTAAATAAATATCAACATGGTATAAATCAATTTTGATGAGTTGGATAGAGGTTGAGTAAGAATAAATGCCATGGAGAATGTCAGAATTCTTCCATGTGTACAGGTGTGACTTGCACCACTCACAAAAAGAAAGAGATGTGAAAAACAAAAATGAGATGAATTTTCTTTTTGACATATTTACTTTAGAGAGGCTACAGGAACAGGAAATTGTTAGGAATATTAGTGAAAGAGATATCACTTTTGTTATGGAATGAATGAGAAAACATCCTCAAAAGTGAGAGGTTGGTACTATTATTTTTTCCTTGGAAGACATCTCCAAATATCCATAGAATAAGAAGAGAGTAAATCCAGGGGTGAATTCCTTTTTTGAAACAGGCTAATTTTCATCAATTTTCATATTACTGATTAACTTAACTTTAATAAAAGAATTTCAGGTCTTTTATGACTTCTAGTCATTCTTAATAACTGAATATTCTGTTGAACTAAAGATGGTCAACAGAGAGTCACTATCAAGCAAATACTTCATTTAAAGAATTTATGTAGTATGAAGGCTACATGAAAAGTGAATCCCTCTAAATGAATGGCAGAGTGTTCTTCAAGAATGTCTGAAATTTTTAAGAATGTCTTTAAATGTAGCAATATTCATTTTATATACTATGACTAGGAATTTTGTCTCTGCAAGAACTAGGAAATACATGTTTAAATTTTCTCAGGACTTCTCTTTGGCTCTAAGAGGTATATTTCAGGCATTTAAACTTGGATCTATATTTTCTTGTTGGCTAAGGGAGGAAAATGCATATACAATTTCCTGTGTATTAGAACTAGATACACAGGATATTGCTATCATAAGGATAGTCAGCTGGGCTTCCTGAACAATTTAGTAAGAGATGAGGAAAGTATGCTCAGGGCAGTTTCCATACCTGTTCTGCATTCCACTGGACACAGGAACAGAGCCGCTAGAAATGCAGACATATAGCAAGTCTTCTCAATGTGTTGGACAGTCAAAAGTGGGATGTTTGGGGCAATTTTATTCTGCTCATTCCAAAGCAATCAGAGGGTTAGCTCACCAGGAAGAGAAGCACAAGCCAAGGGACATACATTTTCCAAAATCAGGACAGTGAAAAAAGTAACTTGTGTGTTTATTTTTCACCGTTTCAGTGAACAGCCAGATAGTAATAAAAGGACCAGCCTTTACAGTTGAATTGTGTAGAAGTTATGCTTTCAGTATTGTACCCTGATCTCGGTCGCCAGCTTGCTGTTGTCTGTGGAGTGCTGCAGAATCATTTACATAGCTGAGGTTCTGATTGCTTTGGAGCATCAGAGTTTCCTTTGCTATTTACATGTCTCAGAATGTTTGCTGTGGAGACGGAGGCAGATTCAGTGGTAGAGAATGGATCCAAAGCCAAATGGTTTTCTGCAGGCTTCTCTGAGCTTTCTCTTTGAATAGGATCTTCTTTCACCTGTTTTTAAAAGCCAAAATGAACTGCAGAGAATTAATTAGTATTTCATTAACTGCTTTTCATTGACTTTAGATACTGTGCATCTTTCCGTTGTTTATTTTCATTAAATGTCTACAACCTATTTCTATTATATTTTAAAACCCATACTATTTCTCCAAACATTTAAAGGTTAGTCAATTATTAATAAAGTATTTCATTGTTAAATCACACAAATGAAAGCAGGTACCAAAAATGTTTTAAATTTCTGGGGCTAATTATATCCTGAGAAATTTGGTCTTGGATTTACATAATTCCCAAGTCCGGTTGTCATTTATCTTATCATTTAAGCTTTTAACACTACAAAGACTTTTTCTGTGTCTTTAAGAACAATGAATAAATACACATAAGAATAAAATATAGAAACATTAAGCCCTCATTATTGTCTGTCTACAATACTGCTTAATGTTTCCAGTGTAATAGAAACTATTTCAAAGTCCAAGACAAATTGTTTTCTGCAGATCAATGACTAATCCAGCACACTGAGCATCAGTTTTTCTCCAGGTTTTAGGAAACGTCCATATTAAACATAGGCTTGTTCTGTTTAAAGCTTCAATATGAATCTGGTGGTGCACGCCTTTAATCCCATCTCTGGGGAGGCAGAGGCAGGCTGATCTCTGTGAGTTCGAGGCCAACCTGGTCTCCATAGCGAATCTAGGCTAGCTAGGGCTACAGGGAGACCCTGTCTCAAAAAGATCAAAAAAAAATTTACATGTTGAATACTTTTTCCAGTCTTATGAGGAATTTTTATTTAATTTTTTAACTTTTCTTGAAGTAATCTTCATGTGTCTCAATAAATGTAAACATTGATTGTTGCTATTATTCTAGTTTTATTTTAAAAAGGATTATATTTACTATACCTGCAAATAGTTCACACGAAGCAAGGAACCTAATATTTATATTTTACAATAAATATTATGAATATCTCTCTCAGGGAAAAAAACTGTTTAGATAATCTGCTTTTTCACATAGAAAATCTTGCTTTTAAATCAGAAGATAGAGTGGGCTTTTTGTTAACTTTTTCATATAGAGATAGTTTTAACTGTAAAAGTAAAATGGTGCCTTTTAGCTATAGTTAATAAAACTTTTTTCTGGCAAAGGGGAAAAATTAGGGAAGCTGTAAATAAATAATGATTGCCAAAGATCAGAGGAATTTTACATAAGACCAAAGCAATTTCATCAGGGGCTTTGATACAAGTTTGTAAATAATTCAGCAGTGAAAATAATGGCATCTTGAGATTTTCCAACAACTGACTTGCCTTCTGAGGTATCAGATGACTGGAGGTGGGATAGTTTCAGGTCATGAATTAATTTTCAACCTTTTCCAGATGTGGGTTGAAGTGTGTTCACTTAAATACTTGCTACCCAATCTCTTTCGTGTAAATATTTAAAAAAATGTTGAAACATGGGTCATCTGTGTAGTAGAATCCACTCCTCTAGGAGCTAAATTATATGGTTATTTCCCTGAGTTGAGAATTCAGAATAAATTAGGTTTACTAGTTTTGGTACTTTTATAGCCTCTTATGAAGACAACTTTCTCATCTCTTTATTCATAAGCAGATCTCATGATCTGAAAAAAAGAGAAAAGAATCTGGTTCTCAGACTGTGTGATCCAGTTCCTGCTGGCTGGGTCCCTTTTCATCTTCTTTCTGATTTTAGAAAAAATTAGTTGGTTTTTTTTTTAGAAAACTGAAAATTTTGCCTCGTGGAACTCATATTTCTTCATGGATAGAATTTGTTATAAAGCTGGACTCTGTGACGTCAATAATTTCCATCTTTGAAATGATCTGGATAGCCTATTTTCTACAGATTTTCTAGAGAGAGGCCTTTCCGTCTCAGCTGGTCTCACTGGTCCACTATGCCACACATTACAGCTCTGTGCCCACAGTTGGCTTCATGAGGCCCTATTGATTCTTGTGTGAATGAAAGATTCTTTCTGCTCTACATCAAAAGGTAGATATCCCATTCATTCATCATCTTGTTGTCTACTCTTTGAAACTTGTCTTTATTCCTCAGCTTTGCAAAGTTCATCACTTTATATTTAAGCCAAAACTTTTCTTGGTTAATTTCTCTACTTCTGCATCAATCACTTTAAATGTCAATATTTTTTAGATACTCATTTATCTGTATAAACCATGGTTTCTTCGAAGATAAAAAATCATATTTTGAGGACTGGGCATGGTGTCACATGACTTTAATCTCAGCAGAGACAGGCAGAGTTCTGTGAGTTCAAGGCCAGCCTGGTCTATACAGTGAATTCCAGGCCAGCTGGAGCTACAGAGACACCCTGTCTCAAAAAGACAAAAAAAAAAAAAAAAAAAAAAAAAAAAAAAGAGTTTTGTTTTTGTATCTCTGTAAAAAATGTTATATTTGGTTATATAAAGATGCTTGGCATAGGAAAGGCAAGCAAATAGTAAGACAGAGTGATGTTAAAATAAGACTATACATGCACACACAAACATATATATATATATAAAACTGAAAACAATGTATTTGTTCTATTAATTGTTGATTTTCTATCCTTGTACAAATTACTTTAACTTGGTTAAGTATCTGCAAACATTATTTAAGTTATTCGAATGATTTTATGATCATGTGGCATAACACTTAAAATCAAATTATGCAAGTACATATAAAAGTTGTAACTAAAATTATACGTAAAGTATCATAATATATATTTTAAGTGGATTTAATTTTGCCAATTAAAATTTATGTCTTAAAATGATATATTTATAGCTATTTTATTTTAAGACCTATTTTAATTATTTTTAGTATGTATGTATGTAAGTATGTGAGTCAATGCCATGCCTGTGGGTATTCATGGAGGCCAGAGGGGGCATAGGGTCTCCTGGACTTGATGTTATAAGTGGTTGTGAGCCTAACTTGGATGGTCTTCTGTAAGAGCAGCAAACATTTTTAACTGTGGGGCCATCTGGCCAGACCCAGAGTTATAAAAGATTATTGTACATTATTACCTCTCTCAATCCAATAAAATAGAAAAAAAAATCTGTTCTTGGTCTTTTAACATTCACTCAGCAAAGTAAGACTCAAAGCTCTGGCTAACAAGGGAATCAATGCAATGATAGAAAAGTTTTAAGAGTCTCTCACACATCAAAACACTCTCTACTATGTTCTTTCCAGCTGGGTCAGTTGACATTGTTCTGTTCTTTATTAAGAAAACATCTTCTGTACAACATGAAATTTAGCTTTAGAAACACCTTAGATTATGTTATTAATGAGCCATATGCCATTGACTTTTTAGTTTGTTTTTTATTAACTATACTTACCTCAAAGAAACCTTACATGACAAAATGATACTTTCTATTTTTTTTAAAGAAGCTAAAGAATGGAAAGATTAAAATTGGCTTATTCAGTTGTCTCACACTGGGTACTAGAGGATGCAGAACTCCCCAATAGACCTTCTCATTAACAGTGAGCAGTACAAGTGGTCAGGTTGCCAAGTGCCCAGGAGGTCCAGCCAGTAGACATCTGTACCTTCAAGTGCAAGACTTGCTGGGCTGACTAATCATGCAATGTGTTTGCAATTAAAATGGCAATGTTTAAACTCTGCTAGTGTGCTTCCCAGTTTTCACATGCGCCCTGGTGACTCTAAGTGACACATTAGTGGTACTTTATATTGAAATTTGTTGCAAAGATAAACTTTAAGGTAAAAATATACAAATATTAATGCAGTGAAATGAGTCAGGTGACTTCAAATTTCTTCAGACAATGTTAATAACCTGGACAATAGAATAGGTACTAAGTTACAACAAATTCATGGGTTTTTTTAGAAAATGAAAATATATGCCATGAGGAGGTGATGATTTTTCTTTCTTGGATACACAATATTATGCAAAGTTTAAAAATGCCCTTTGATCACTTTATGTAATGAGAAATAGTCTCATGATGCTATTTAAAATAAAAGGATAGGACTAATGAGATGGTTCAGCAGTTAAAAGTGCTTGCCACAAAACCTGTTGACTTGAGTTTGATTTCTGAAACCCTTAGGTCAGAAATAGAGAACCAACTCCCAAAAGTGGTTTTACTACTTTCATATATGTCATGGCACATGCAAACCCACACATACATACTTTAAATACATAGATAATTAAATAAAATATTTTAACTGAAGTACAAAAAAACCCTCAAAAATAATTTTTATTATAGAAAATTTACCTAGATAAGTGCACAAATAGACAGAGATAATTATCAGTGTAGACAGTGATACAGTTACAATAATAAATATAGGCATGGCTATACAATTAAATATCCATTACTAAATCAACATAAAGCTTTAGAAGTAGAATCAAACCCCAAGCTCCATTTCTTCTAGCACCCTACAAACTCTTAAAGCATGTTATTCTCCATTAGTCTCCATACACCCTTCAGGGCCCTCTGATTCCACTTCAGTTGCTCTTCTCTACTTAGAAACAGGTGACACTTTTCTGATTCATGCTGGGTATTCCCTTTTTCTAGTACTGTTAAACTAATGATGGCTTAAAGTCCAAGAACTGTGCCATTGCTCTTGACTCTGTCTGGAATTCTACTCAACCTTCACTCTTCTTTCTCCTGGAAAACTTTTATGGGTGGTGCAGATTTTTCTCAATGCACAGATTTAGCTCCTAAAAATTATCTCACAGGCATCTTACTCATTGCATTAGAAATATACATGAAAGAAAAATTTCCTTTTAAATATTTTCTATCTCACTGAAGTATTATAATATCTAATTAATACCATGACTTCTTTCAATGTATTTTTTGATCACATCCCAAAGTATTTTTGTTGATTATCTGAGGTTTTGTACTTTTAGTTCACCTAAAAACAAAACATTCATGCATAGTCTCATTAAAAACCAAATATTTTAACCCACAGTGCTGTTTTCCCTAAATTATTAGCAAAAAATAGCAAGATAATTACAAAACAATAAAAATGTAAATGATAGTAAGGAATTTGATTATATTTTTACTGAACTATTTGTTGCTTTGGCAAGTTTTGTCTTCCTATTGAGGAATTCCTTAGGTTAATATTAAGGGAAACACTTTACTAGAAAAAAAAACATAGTAGAGACAGTGAAAGAAATCTATTTCAAAGACCTTATTATACCCAGAATGTATGTGCATGTCTATGGTGGGTCACATCTGCGGACCATGAGTCAGCAAGCACTTGACTCACAAATCCATTCCTATCATGAAAGCCCATAATTAGGGACTTAGAGAAAAAAAATGAAGCTAACAGCAACTTTGAGTGGAATTTGAGAACATACCAGAGTAGAGAAATAGCATTGGGTGGGAAATGAAAGACCATGTTGGCAGAGCTGATCCTGTGCAGCATGAAGTTGTAGTGCTACTTCCCTGCTTTGGGTCTCTGTGAGTTCCATCATCATCCTACCATTCTGCAATTCTGTAACCCTAGAAAATTCCAAATGGAGGATTTTAGCTACTTACTCATACTTCTTCCAAACACATGGCGCAGCATATGTGTGTATCTCACGTATACACATGCAGGCAAACACATATGTGCATGCACTTCCTACTATATTTGCTCCCATTTTCCAGGTATATTATAACACTATACATGCATATAGATATTCCCATAAATATCTACATACATATGCACATATACATAATGCCTTTAGGCTACAATTTTGTGTTTGTTTATTTCAAAATGAAATTGTAGCAATTCATTCTTTTTTAAAAATGAATTGTTTACAGGAAAAAAAATCAGAAAATAAGAATTGCCATGACATATATGAAACCACTCACAGTCGATTAAGATTTGGGTTCATTTCCTCCTTTCTTTTTCTGTCTTTCACTTTCTTACTGCCTTTTTCCCTCTACAGTTTTTACTTTATAGTTATATAATATATAATTAATATGTAATTTATTTCCCTAGGTTATTATAAAACTAACAACTACAGTTCTTTTTAAAAAATAATCTTAAACAATTTATTTAAATTGAACTCATTTGTGTATTGTCATTGAAATCGTCTTCTGTTATTTAAAAAAGTATATTGCTGAAATTCGTGACAAAGAGGGGATCCTAAAACAACCTGGCAAGGGCGGTAAAACTAGAACCTCTAAAACCTAAATTATATTCTTGGTTCCAAAAAGAATGAGGTTTATGAACTCTGGTGCAGATGGACCTTGTCTTCATCTCAGTTTCCTCTTCCGTAAGAATATCAATTGTAAAAACTACTCAGGGTCACTCATGGTCAGCCTTGAAATCAACAGAGGCAAGGCATGTTAATGTGCTCTGTTAGTCAAAGGCAATGAGTTAATGCTATGGCTTTTAATAAGAACTTATTCTAAATTCACTGGCAAAAACAGTTCATTGAAAGAAGATTCTTCCCTTCTTATATTTTTTTCTAATAGCAAGTAAATACAGAAAGCATGAGAGAACACTGGATGCTCTCTTTCCTCTAAAATTATAGCCAGGTTCAAAGTAGACTAAAAAGAACCCAAACCAAAATGAAACTTAGTACCCTACAAATATGACAATTGTTCATGATGAGAACTTTCCCCCAATTTAATCAGAACTGTGCAGATTGTATACTAAACTCACAGACTTATTTTCCAATCAGAGTGACTGGTTATAAATATTTGCAAATTACTTGATTAGAAGTGATTATTTGTTCATGGAAGTACTTCATAACAAAGTATAGAAGTTATAAATTTTATAATATAATCACTATCCAGTTTGTATGAGACAAATGGATTCAAGCTATAAGCAAAAACTTTTGCTGACATGTAGCAGAAAAATTTGGTTTCATCCTTAATCTTACATTTGAATTTAGAATTAGGGCTCTTAATATTAATCTATATTAAGTGGCATGTGATTTTTTTTCCTTGCAAATTTACAAAGAGCATGTAGTTATATAAATATTTTCTTTGGAGATGCCTTTCAACATAATATTGCATGAATTACAAGAGATTTAGATTGTCATGGAAACCTCTGATGCAACCACAGATTTCAGAGATAAACATAATTTCTTAGGTGGTTATTTTCACTGTGACATATTTTATATACATAAGTGGACAAATTCAAGTTGTTTCCAGGAATCTCTAAAGAATTATCCTGTGATGTGTTTTAAAGTTTTAAACTAAGTTCACGATGTGTTTAACATTTGGCATGGCGGATACAGGAGATTAATTATAGCACCAAGCTCCAAATTTTTGAATGGAAATCCTTGAGAACTCAATGTTTACAACTGTTATGACTTGCTTAGACTTCAATAAACTTTATATTTACATATTGAATAAAAGGGCAAACACCTTTTAATTAATTAAATATATTTTATCTATATTGACAGTTTAGTAGATCGTGTAATTTTTTTTCACTGCTTATTAGCCCTTCTTCTGGGTTAGAGAGGGAAGACTTCAAAAACATCAAATTTGATATGAACTCCATGCAAAGTATTTCTTGTTCAATGATAGCCTGATCATTTTGTCTCATTAGGATGCCTCTTTGTGCTGGGTAGTGATAGTGTCACCTTGACACACCTGGGTTGAGGGAGCCTCCGTTGGGGAATTGCTTCTATTGGACTGGCCTGTGGCCATGTCTGTGGGGCATCTTCTTGATGAGTGATGTGAGAGAGCCCAGTGCACTGTGGGTGGTGCCACCCCTGGGCAGGTGGGCCTGTGTTGCATAAGAAGGCAGGATAAGCTGGGTCCAGCGAGCAGCAAGCAGTGATCCTCCATGCTCCTGCCTCCAGGTTCCTGCCCTGCGTTCCTACCTTGGGCTCCCTGATGAACTGTGACCTGGGATTCGTAAGCTGAATAAGCCCTTTCCTCCCCAATTTGGTAGTGGTCAAAGTGTTTTGTCATAGCAATGGAGAAACAAACTAAGACAATGTCCCTTCAAAAGCTACCTGTTCATCCAAAGGAGGTGGTCTTAAGGGTAGAAAAACTTAGTTACAGAAAAATGAATATGAATATGCTCTGCACTTTTAATAATTTTTCTGTGCAATAAATATGCTCAGGGGATCTTCGAATTCTCATGAGTACCCACTAAAAGCAAACATTGACACATTTTAAGCTGGCCTCCTTGATCAGTTAATTAAAAAAAAAATCTCTTCCTATAGGTAAAGCATAGCAACTATCTGACTGCTAAATGCAAATGCTTGTTATCATTTCCCAAGTTGAAAATAAAAGAAATCCCCCATTTCTTAGGAGTTTGGTAAGAAGAGCAAAGCAGGCGAAAGATAAAGAAGAAGCTGACAACGAAGCAGAAAGAAAAGGGTCAGGGTTTTGGTGTTTGGGGACATTTTGAAATTTTAAAATTTTTTGTAGCATTTATCTTCACATCCTGCTCTGCCCTGTATCTAAACCACACACTTGGACCTAAGCTCAAGTAGATAACTGGAGTATGTTTAGAACAATTTACATAGATCAAAATCATGGAAGTCTCATGTTTGAGAGATCACAGGCTGTCTTAGTTTGTTTCTTCATTGCTGTGACAAAATACTGACCACTACCAACTTGGGGAAGAAAAGGTTTATTTAGCTTCCATATCCTGGGTCACAGTTCATCTGGGAGCCCAAGGTAGGAACTCAGGGCAGGAACCTGGAGGCAGGAGCTGGAGCACACACAGGTCATGGAGGAATGCTGCTTACTGGCTTGCTCCCCTGGCCCCTGCTCAGCCTGCTTTCTTATGCAACACAGGCCCACCTGCCCAGGGGTGGCACCACCCAAAGTGGGCTGGGCCCTCCCACATCACTCATCAAGAGGATGTCCCTCAGACATGACCACAGGCCAGTCCAATAGAGGCAATTCCCCAATTGAGGCTCCCTCAACCCAGGTGTGTCAAGTTGACACTAAAGCTATCCAGTACACAGGCCATTTCCTAAGGTATAGCTTCTTCTAAGAACCCTTGTAAAATCCCAGGGTTGGCAAAAGAGGGCTTTTTGGTAGCTTCATCTAACCAGCCTGCATTCTGGTAGCCATGGACTAAACCAAGAGTTTAGTCGGTCCTGGGGAGCACAAAGGTACTGCAAATATCATAAAAGTATTGTAAATATCATGATGAGGTAATTTGGCTTGAGAAGAACAGTTTCTTTTCCTCTTCTTGTGCTATAAAAAAGGTTGATTCTTAGAATAAAGCATGCATTGGTTCACACGCCTCTGCATCCCCTGCATCCTGATTTCTTCTGCGCCTATACCTCAGGGTCCCCAAGCCCTTCAGGCTTGAATTGTGGTCACTGACTGGTGACAGCTGGCACCCAAACAGGGACCCCGATATTGCACTCAGAGATGGTGTTCAGGATAGAGTTGCAGGTAAGTACAAGTCACCCAGAGGAGGTGGCAGAGTCTTGGCCAAGTAAGTACAGGTCACCCAAAGGAGGTGATGGATAATTTGACCGACTGGTACTGGTTGGCAGCTGCGGTTGGGTTATAAAAGTTATTCCAGGGTAATGGGACAAGGTAAGTCTACTCCTTTTGTTTCTTTAATTCATCATATTCTTCATAGTAATGGTCCATAAAACAGATAGATAATTGTGTGCAAATAGTTGTAGAGTTTAATTCATGGTTTCCTGATACAGGAACTTTAGATTTAGAAGTATGGGACAGAGTCAGAACAAATGTGGAAAAGGCATTTCAGACAGGAGAAACAATACCACTTGATTTTTGGTCTGTGTGGGCACTCATCAGAACAGCTATTATACTAATTAATCAAGGTGCAAATAGTTTGTCACAAACTCAGGTGTTTTATACTTCTAATGAAGCAGTTAATCTTTATGATGCCCCAGAGGATTTAAAAAATAAATTTGCTAAGGAAGTTCAAGAGGCTACCTCTTCAGAGGCTACGCTAGCTGCCTTTACAAAGAAGGTGAAATTCAAATTTTGATTACTACCAATAGCTCATATCCTATTACAATAGGACTTTAACTCATAAATTACTAAGAGTCTTTAGTTTCTCTTTGCTTGGTTCCAAGTTCTCAGAGATCAGCAAAATTAATGGCACAAGCGGCTGACTTTAGATCTGACTCCAAGTATGGCTCGACATCTGAGAAAGAAATTTTAAAAATTGGTTGTGACTAAACCCAAAGTAAAAGTGAAACCTAAACGAAGATTGAGAGTAACAGCAGCTCTTGCAAAATTATTGGTGCAAACTTCTGATTCTGATTCTGACTCTGAAATTATTATATCAAAAGCTGCATTTCCAATTATTTAACACTCCACTGCTAATGGATCTGCACAACCACCTACTTATGAAGGTATAGATCTAGATCATATTACTAAGGTGCGCAAGGCAGTAACACTATATGGTTCACGGTTACCTTATGTGAAAGAAATTCTTCTAGGTTTGGCTAATCATTATGGGAATCTTGCTCCAGAGGATTGGAAAATTCTGGGCAGATCATTATTAAAGCCATCAGAGTATATTCAGTGGACTATGTGGTATTATGACCTTGCTGCCTCCCTAGCTAGAGATAATGCTGCTTCTACTGATCCACAAATTAGAGCTATTACTTATCCTGTGCTAACAAGAACAGGATCATATGATTTGCCTCCTCAGCAGGTTCATGTACCTGAAGCTATACATGCTCAGCTTCAGGATATTTGCCTTGAGGCTTGGGATCGTATACACCTGAGGGAGAAAAGTAAGGTCCATGGCTTAAAATTGTTCAGGGATATCCTTCGGGAGATCTGCCTTGAGGCTTGGGATCGTATACAACCTAGGGAGAAAAGCATGGTCCATGGCTTAAAATTATTCAGGGATCTCAGGAGCCATATGTAGAATTTTTGGTCGTGGCTTATGAAAATGCAAAGGAGGATTGCCAAAGAACTATTTTACCCATAAAAGAGACAGGCGATGTTATGGGATATGCTCGAGCCTGTCGTAATGTTCAATCTGAAACTAGAAAGATGCAACTTTTGCTCAAGCTTTGGCAACTTCAATAAGTCCACAAAGAGGGGCAGTGTGGTACTGAGGGACATATGAGGCAGCAGTGCCCTAAGGCACCGTCCCGGTCACCTGGTAAATGTCCCCGTTGTTGGTGTGCATTGGGCTAGAGACTGTAGATCCAAGACAGATGTTGATGGTAATTGTTTAGGAAATAATCAGCCTGTGCCAACAACTTGACCACAGCGTTTGGAAAATGAGGTTCGGGGCCTTCCCCGAGGCCCCTCACAAACCATCGGGGGCACCCAACCATCTTTTCCCTCAACCCAGCAACCGCCGGTAGTGCAGCCGTGGACCTTCCCTCAGCCATAACTATAACATTGACACCATCCACTATTCCTTGTAAAATACCTACAGGTATTTATGGTCCATTGCCTATAGGAACTTGGGGGTTGTTAATTGGATGATCAAGTTTAATGGCTAAGGGAATTATAGTAAGCCCAAGAGTAATTGATTCTGATTTGAAGGTGAAATTCAAATTTTGATTACTACCAATAGCCCATATTCTATTACAATAGGGGATAAGATTGCTCAGTTGATTCTTCTTCCTTTTATACCTATAGGATCTTCTTCTGAAAAACCGATTGGAGGATTTAGAAGTACTAATCCTATATTAGTTAATTGGGCTATGCTGCTGCAAACACAACAGCCTCAGATTAATTTCAAAATTCAAGATAGATCCTTTAAGGGTTTGATTGATACTGGCTCTGATATTACTATCATTAAAAGAGATGATTGGCCATCAAATTGGACAACTCAGATAATGAAATGTGATATCAAAGGAGTTGGAGCTCGGCCAGTATCAGTAGTTAATGTTAGTGTGGAATATAAAACAATTTCTAGTATAGATGGGCAAATGGCTATTGTTAAACCTTATGTACTAGAACTTCCAGTAAATATTACAGGTAGGGATGTATTAGAACAATGGGGAGCTTATTTGGTAGTTCCGTAATTTTAATGTCTTTGTAGATAATGTCAGATATATTGCCTATAAAAATACAATAGAAATCTTCTCAGCCAATTTGGATTGAGTAATGGCCTTTATCAGAAAAAAAGCTGCAAGCAGCTGAACATTTGGTCAACAAACAACTTGAAAAAGGCCACATTGAGCCTTCAGTATCGCCATAAAATTCGCCTATCTTTGTCATCAAAAAGAAATCAAGAAAATGGCGATTGCTCACTGATTTGCGAGTTGTTAATGTTTCAATGCATCCTATGGGAGCATTGCAGCCAGGGTTACCTCAACATAGTACGATTCCTAGAGATTAAAAGTTTCTTATTATAGATTTGCAAGATTGTTTCTTTACTATTCCTTTATATAAAGATGATTGTTCTAGGTTTGCTTTTTCTTTACCTTATGTTAATCTGCAGGGACCTCATCGTCGATTTCAATGGAAAGTGTTGCATCAGGGTATGATGAATTCCCCAACTATATGTCAGATGTATGTTGCTCAAGCTCTAATGGGTCTACGTAAACAATTTCCTTCTATCATGATTATACATTATGTGGATGATATTTTATTTGCTACTAAAGATGAGCAATTATTAAATAGTTTGCTTTTTATAGTTACTAGACATCTTGGTGGTTATGGATTGATTATAGCAGAGGATAAGATACAGAGAGAGGAGCCTTATCATTATTTAGGGTATGTTTTAAAACGACAATGTATATATCCACAGTTGGCACAAATTCGATTAGAGAATTTAAGAACATTAAATGATTTTCAAAGACTTTTAGGGGATATCAACTGGCTTCACCCTGTACTTGGTATTCCTACTCATAAATTACATAATTTATTTCAAACTCTTCATGGTGATCCTGCCCTTGATAGTCCTAGAGAATTAACACAATTAGCAAAACAAGAGCTTGAATATGTTGAGTTTGCCATAAGAAATACATTTCTAGAACGGGTAGATATTAGTAAACCTATTGATTTGGTTGTTCTATCTACTCTTCATTATCCTACTCCAGTGTTGGCTCAAGATGAGAATCCTTTAGAATGGATAAATACTAAACACACGTTTCCAAAAACTCTCATTAAATATGAGGAATTCCTTGCTACATTAATTATGCAAGGTCATAACAGGAGTATTGCTATAAGTGGAACTGAGATACATGATATTTATATTTCTGTACATCAAGATTATTTTCAATTCTTGTTTGCATGGACTGATGCCTTACAAATAGCTTTAGCAGACTTTGTAGGATTAATACATTATAATAAACCTGCTGGTGCTTTTTGGCAGTTTCTTCAAACTCATCCTTTTGTAGTGAATTCAATTATAGCTGAGGTACCTATCGCTAATGCAATTACTGTTTTTACTGATGGAACTAAATCAGGAAGGTGTGCCTTTTGGGTACACGATCACTTATTTAAAGTTTTCTTTACACCTTACACTTCAGCACAGCAAAACGAATTGCAAGCAGCTGTATATGCTCTTCAATATTTTCCTCAAGCTTGTAATTTAGTTACTGATTCAGCCTATGTTAGTTATGTGCTTAAGAATATTTTTTCTGCAGTAATTTCTCAGGTTAAAGCACCATTAGATACTCTCTTTACTTCTGGCCAACATTTACTAAGGCAACGTGTTAATCCTTTGTATGTTATGCACATACGTTCTCACAGTAATCTTCCAGGACCACTTACAGAAGGCAATGCTAAAGTTGATCTTTTGGTCTCTTTTGTTGATGCACAAGCTGATCATGATGCTAGACACACCAACGCTGGATTTTTACATAACTATTATAAAATACCTTATAGACAAGCACAACAAATTATTAGACGCTGCTCAGTGTGTCGCCCTTTATATCTTCGAACACTGCCTAGAGGAGTTAATCCTCGTGGTCAACAGCCTAATGATTTGTGGCAAATGGATGTTACTCATGTACCTGCTTTTGGAAGGTTGCAATATTTACATGTTACTATAGATACTTATTCTAAATTTGTTTGGGCTACACCTCTTACTGGAGAAACTACTAATCATAGTATTGAACATTTATTAGCCTGTTTTGCTGTTATGGGCATTCCCTCCACCCTTAAGACAGATAATGCTCCTGCTTATACTAGCAGGAGATTTAAGAAATTTTTGGAATTTCATAAAATTAATCATATAACTGGAATTGAATATAATCCTCAAGGACAAGCTATAATAGAACGAACTAATGGATATATTAAATTGTATATTAAAAAATTAAAAGGAAGGAATTTAGAACCAGATTATGAGGAATTTAGAACTTTAGGACGAAGGAATCATAAGTTATTAATATATGAAATATTGTTTATTATCAACTTCCTAAATCTGCCCCAAGGAGAAGTTTTATCTCGTGCAGATAAGCATTTTTTACAAGAATCATCACTCCCACCTGATCCAGTGGACGTCTGGATTAAGCCAGGAGAATCTCAAGATTGGATACCAGGAAAATTATTGATTCCAGGCAAAGGGTATGGTTTTGTCTCTACAGGAAATGGAGTCTCCTTCTGGCATCCTGGCCGATGGATCCGTTTGCGGACTCCGACCAATAAAGACGGCGGTGCGACACAGAAAGGATCGAGAGCTGTTACTCCAAACAATGGAGACATTATTGGAGATTAATAAACGTCAGTACCATCAGGAAAGGTTATCATATCCCACTTGGGTTCAGATGTATGCCTTGCTTTCTAAGGCTTGGTCTGTGGCTAGTCATGCAGGAAAGAAGTTTACCCTAGAACATCTATTTCTAGCTATGTGCACTTTGATAATTTGCCCTCCTGCTGTTGAAGCTGAGGTAATATATTGGGCTCATGTACCTAATCCCCCTCTTCTCCGTCCTTATACTTGGAAGGAACCTATTGTAGTAGTTACAACTTTTCCTATGAATGTGTTATCTCCACCTTATGGAACAGGTCAGCCAGACTATCCTAATGAAGAAGGGACTTTTTTT
>NW_008333659.1:978575-1006830 GCF_000622305.1 Nannospalax galili
AACTCACAACTACAAGAAGAAATTGTGGCTTTACAAGGGGGGTTACATTGGTTGGGAAATAAGTTATTGGAATTACAAAAAATGATGTAGTATGTATGTGATTGGAATTCTTCTCAAATTTGTATTACCCCATGTAAATATAATGATTCCAAATATGAATGGGAAAATATAGAATTGTATATTCAAGGTAAAATGGATAATGTAACTTTTAATGAGATACAGTTACAAGAAGAGATATATGAGATATTTTCAGAAGAGATACCTTCTACTAGTTCTATTGATCAAGTAGCAACTACCTTAGCTAATACTCTTTCTGGTCTTGATCCTCGAGGATGGTGGCAAAGCTTGTCACATAGTCTTGGATCTTCAGCTGTTACTTTTATAATACTTTTGTGTGTAGTGTTTACAGGGTATCAATGTGTTCTTGGAATCGTATCTTGCCTTACTAATAGGCAATCTGCTAAAACATTAATTACTGCTTTGCATTATCATAATAAAAAAATAAAAACTAAAAATAATAGATAATCACGTCCATTTGTGTATGGCTTAGTGGAGTTTGTGGTAAATCAAGGACTGTAGTTATTACAAGATTGTGCTTTCTTGCTTATGAAGGCCGGTAGTCAATGACGGGTAAGATCTTCTGGGAGAAAGTCAACCTAAGACAGGGCGTTGTTGATGGAAACTGCGTACCAATGACGGGTAAGGCTTTGCTCTTACAGAAGACATCCTAAGACAGCCATGGTCTTTCTGTCCAGAATTATAACCTAATCCGATGTTATAAAAAATAAAAAAAGGGGAATTGTGAAGACCCGAGCTCTGATCTGAAGTAAATGCAGAATAAGTTCTGACCTGAAATAAACTCAGACCTGGACCGGGAAACTTCAGTTCCCTGAGAACTTGGATGTTCTTCTGTAGTGATTTTTATCATGACACTGACAGTTCCTTGAACCCTATTAAACGTACATAAGTAAGCTTGTATAATAAGGCTGTGTAACTAATAAAGTTATAGGTAAAGAACAGAATGTTTAATAGGCATGGAAGGATAGGTACGATTCCAAAAAGGGCTGAGCCCGGGGAACACAAAGGTACTGCAAATATCGTAAAAGTATTGTAAATATCATGATGAGGTAATTTGGCTTGAAAAGAACATTTTCTTTTCCTCTTGTTGTACTATAAATAAGGATGATTCTTAGAATAAAGCATGCATTGGTTCACACGCCTCTGCATCCCCTGCGTCCTGATTTCTTCTGCGCCTATACCTCAGGGTCCCCAAGCCCTTCAGGCTTGAATTGTGGTCACTGACCGGTGACAGTCGGTCAGAGGAGATGGTCTGGAAAGTACTTGTAAGCTTTAAAGATACTTAAGGAGATTTGATATTTAGAAAAGGTCTTTGGTACTGGTAGTTCCAAAACATAGAAGGAACTGCACAGGGAAATTCAGAAGGCAATCATAAACTGGCTACCTTGAACAACTTTAAGTTTGTTAGGACATACGAGCCACCCTTTTTGTCTGGTTCTGGTTCCCTGTGTTAAAGCCCTGTGTTCATTGTGGAAGAGGAGTCTGGAGGCTTCAGTACCTTATAAGGGAACTGCTTAGACAGCATGTTTAATCAACTGTTTAAGATAAATCATTTCAAAATATTGTATCATAATTACCCTTTAGTGTTTTTTCACCAGTTTTGGCTGGATTATTTGTGGTGTTTGAGTTGTTCAAATAGACATTTAAAGAATATGATTTAAGTTGTCCTGAGCAGCACCAAAAGAATTTTCTAGGTAAAAGAAATAAAGAAGGGGGGGATGAGGGAGGGGAGAAAGTTCTGGAGAGAGAGCTCAGTGGTTAAAAGCCCTTGTTGTTCTTTCAGAGCATTGGAGCTTGGTTCCCAGAACCCACATTGGGCATCTTACAACCACTTGTAACTCTAGCTCCAGGGGGTCTGACACCCTCCTCTGGCCACCTCTGGTACCTTCACACAGAAGCACATAAATACACCCACAGACACAGTGTGTGTGTGTGTGTGTGTGTGTGTGTGTGTGTGTTCTGTTCAGTCTTTAAAAAGGAAGGCTATTCTGTCTTCTGTGGCAGCACAGATAGCATGGATGAACATGGAGACCATTTTCTTAAGTGAAATAAACCAGTCACAGAAAGAAAGTTACTGCATGATCTGTAGGTAGAATCTAGAAATTACTTAACTAGCATGCACAAGACCCTGCCTGAATTTGATACAAAGCACTAAAAGTAAAACTTCAAGTAAGTAGAAGGTCAAATGGTGATTGCCAAAGGCTGGGTTCCGGAGATGGATTGGGAAGGTGGACTGCAGATATGCTCTTCAAATGTTACAAAGTGTTTATTAGATAGGAGAAATAACTTTTTGAGATCTATTATCTATTACATATATGATGATTATAGTTGATAACAAGGCATTATATGCTAGGTATGGTGGTTTATGCCTATGATCATAGAATTTGTGAGGTAGAAGCAGGAGGCTCTGGAGTTCAAAGCCAGAAAGGGCTGCAGAGTGAACCAAAGCCTGAGATGTAGCTAAATGGTAGAGTCCTTGGTGGATACAAAATGATTCCATAATAGATATTTGGATTTAGCAATGTACATTTTGGCAGGGTATAGAATCATCATGCATTAAACAAGCAGCAAACTTAGGAGATGAAATACTACCTCACATAATGACAGAAAAAAGGAATAAAAAAAGTCATATTTGATTGCTAGCACATTAGGGGAGGCAGGTCATGATGTTTCTGGGATGGTGATCTCAGTGTTTGGGGTAATCATTTCCAATGCAGATGACAGATACCCAGGAGCAAGGACTCAGGCTGATACCATCTGGAATGTGGATACTTGGTGGTTGATGTGTCCGGGGGACTCTGAAATCATGATAAAGCTGAACCACTTGTAGAATGGAAGGTAGCATTGGAACTAGATGTGAATTTGAAAATATCATTTTAAAAGTATTTATTTAATAACCACATAATTAGAAGAAGCATTTCATTACAATAGCATTGACATATTCAATAACAATTTCCAGAGCTAAGATGCATCTCTTTCAAAATTGGCTGTAAACTTTTAGGTTTATGGTTGAATTAATGCAGTTATACAAAATTATACTCGGTATAAACTCTATAAGATGTTTGCACATGCATTTCTAATCTCTATATATCTGATTATTATTAGTCACAGTCAGTTACTTTCTGAGCTCCTTGGCATCTGAGCATGGATATAAAGTCATCAGGTAGATTTAAATGGTAATGTTTTTCACATCTACTAATTATGAAGGAGCAAATTTTTATGCTTTGAAGAATTATTTTTTCATTAAAAAATTTAATATCCATGTGATTAGAAGAAGCATTTCATTACAGCTTTAATATATTCAGTAATACACTCCAGAGCAATAATATATCTCAAGATGGCTGTAAATTTTTAGGTTCACACTTGAATTAATACAGTTATACAATATTGAACTCAGTATAAACCCTGTAAGATATAAAATTGAATGAGTTTTTATCCTTTAAAGAAGATCTCCATTTCATTTTAAAACATGCTATTTCATACATTTTTAATGCTACTAACATATCTTTCATGTCAAAGTAGTTGGTAATGATGCTGGCACAGTGACGCCTCCATACTTGACTAAAGTGTGAGAAACTGGCATACAAAAGACCTTTGCTATGGTTTGGGTCTGGAATGTCTACCAAAGGTCCATGTGTTACTGGCTTGGTTCCCAGTGAGTCACTTTGGGGAGGTGAGAGAACCCTTAAGAAGTGGGAGCTGGTAGGGGATTTTCAGGTCTTTAGGGAATTGCTCTTGAATGGATAGCAGGACCCTAGCCCTTTTCTTTTCTCTTCATCAACCACAATGTGAACAGCTTTGCTCGGCTGTGTCCTTCCATTAAGTACTTCCAGCCTGCATTCCTTTTTGTTTTGCTTCCTATCACTGTGTCTAGGCTTCCTTTTCTCTGTTCACCCTCTCCCCTGACACCATCTTACACATATTGTACTTCCAAGGAAGCTCTCTTCACCCTTAGTATATTTAGAATTTCTTCCTCTAGTTAATTTCATATCAGTACCAGCAGGATTGCGACTATCTCTATCACCTCTTGTATTTTAAGGCTCTCAAGGCCCAAGTTGGGTTTGAAATAACTTCTTTTCTGTGCCATCCATGCTTAAAATAATCTGCTCTCTTTCTTTCTTTGTGTGCCTGCCACCCTTCCATCTCTTGTTTCTCTGCTTCGGATTTCTAGTCACCAAAAACCTCCAGTTTAAAACATATAGCCATCCTGTAATTCCTACCATGGGGCTTGTAGGATGAGAGGGAGAAAAGGGTAGGAAGTCTAATAACATTCTCACAGCACCCATCTCTCAGTTCTGTACTTCTGAGCTTATCTTGGAATGACCAGAGCATGAATTTAGAGAAAGGTCTTCTCAAGTTAATCCTTGAGTCAGCTCAGATAGGGCCCTCATGTATAGTCACATTTTCCCATAATGATATGCTGCTTCAGTTAATGAGGGAATGCACCTGTATAGGCATGTTTTATCATCTAAGCAACCAAGTAACTTTGGCAGGTGTTGGGGAGGCAAAGGATACTTGGATGTGAGATTCATAGCTTTTCCCTAGAGGCCCCCTTTAGATTGAAGACTAGGCCACAGGTTTCCAAGATTGCATTAAGTCAGCTAACAAAAACAACAAAGCAGCAGCGATGATGATGACTAAGTCACTGTCCTTTCCTAGCCAGTATCTATGAGAACATGATGCCCTTTCTACCCTGGGGGACCCAGTCAGCACATTCCTTCATGAAGCTGGCACAAAACTAACCAAAAGTCAGGACTCTTCTCTAAATAATAGTTCCACTGATGGTAAAGAAGTGTTAGGTCCCTAGAATTGCCTTCTACAAATATAGCTTGCAAACAGAAGTACACTTGACTGCGTGATCTGAGAAAGTGGGTCTCTGGGGACATAGTTTTCCTTGCCCGTAGAAGATCCTCAGCCAGGCTAGTATTTAGTTAGACTTTGTGGTTTAGCCAGTTAGTACTGTTCACTTTGAATATTCTGATATCAAAGTATTTGGAGTTAGGAGAGAGGCGATAATCAGCTTTAGTAGAGGACAGGACAGCAAACCTGGAGGTCTAGGAGGCACTTTAAGGATAGCAAATGGGGTGGCATTATCTTGTTTTCCAGGATCCCTACTGATTGGTTAATTTGAGTAATTTTGTGGCCACTGGGACCTACAGCCTATCTCTTAGAGCTTAACAGCCCAGAGTATAACAGTCCATAAGTAAATGGTGGGCATGTACGCTGCTCAAGAAGAAGACTTGATTCAAACTTGACTTAATACTTCAGAACAAAAACAAACAAAAATGACATTATAGGAGACTTCAGTAGAAGTTCGGAATACCCTGGATAGCAGGGTCAGCATCTTTGGCCAGGCAAAGCAAGTCAAGCCAGGTCTTAAGCAAAGCTCCAGGACCAGAGAGGCTGGGCCACTGTTGACATGTGTTGGCAGACTTCATCCTGAAGTGCCAAGAGAACAGATGGCATCTGGACTGGAATTGTCCCTCATCAGAGAGGTGACATGAGCCAGACAACACTGTTGGAAGCTTAGAGCCCCTACCTTCTGTGTCAGAAGATTACATAATGCTGATCTCCCTAGCCATCAGTCTTCTCTCAGCTTGAATATGGCAGAGGCACAGGAAAAGGTTAAAAAACTCTAGACCAGCAATAATTGTCTGTGAAAAATATGAATAATATGAGTGAAGACAAATTTACCTGAGACCACTTTAATTGACTGAATTGAATGGTTACGGTTAAGAAATCTAACATGTTTTTTAAAGTTTTTTAAAGTTTGTTTTTAATTTTTGTGTACTTCATACAGAACATTTCAATCAATCTTCATCAACTTTACACCCTCCCATAGTCCCCCTATGTCATCCATGTTAAGGCCCACTGTGTTATCAATGTCCGTAGACATTCCCCAGTGCAATTCCATACACTGAGGTCTAGTCAGCCTATCTAGAATCTCTTGTTTTAGGAAGATTAACTCTTCACCTAGCAGCAATCAGTTACCAATATTTCTTCACATACATTTTGGGTCTGCTGTTCATTTTCCCAGTTCTGTAGAGGGTTTTTGTCTGCCTGAGTTTGCATGGGCCTTGTGTATGCTAACACCATTGCCATAGAATTATATAAGAAGGCTACATAACAAGAAATAGTGCTAGACAGGAGATACCTTCCTTTGAGTTGTTGGCCAAGGCAGTCCAAGAGACTCCCGAAATTACACAGGCTATTGCCATAGCCCGTGAGGGCCTTCCAGAACTTGAAGGGAAGACCCTACTGTTGAAGACAGAACTTACTTCGGACACAGGAGCTGCAACTGACCTGAAACCACTTCCTCTGAAGGCGAGCTCTCCTAGCTTTGGAGAGTACCATGAAGATGTCAAGGGAAACATCAATCTATGATCCAAAATAGTTTCAAGAAATCTAACATTTTTTATCTGCATTCCCTACAATCTGTGTTAATAAATTTTGACCAAAATAGACAAAATGTATAGACAAACATTTAGTCTTTAGACAGTTAAGCTAGATTAAAGCTCAGGCTGCCTTTACCATGAGTTTTGGCTTTTCGTTTTCTTCTTTTCCTCTCCAGCATGTTCTAGACTCAGGAAACATAGGTACATATCCCTTGACCTTTCTGAGTACTCAATGCTTCATGCCTATCAACCCAGGCTTCTTGGGTTCCAGGTAGTAGAGATGAATGTTTTGCAAACTTTTATTGCATCACATTTCAAAACCCTGTGTTTGTTCTTCCTTAGTAATTTCCCCATCTCTTTTTGATATTTCTTCCTATTAAAAATATTATCTTTGACCTTACAATTCTCTTTGTACCACTTTTCATCTACTTATTCCTAAGCAAATTCCATGAAAACTTTTGTTGGTATTCATTTCTGTGACTCTGGTTTCTATTTTTGATTTAGTTAAAAATTTGGTTTACTACAACATATATGAGTATATATCAAGCGTGAGTGGCTTTTTTATTCAACATCATGTATTTTCAAAATTCTTGCACGTCAAGTTCTTTATATATTACTGAATTCCATTGCTGGGCAATATTGCAAATTATGCCTGCACTCTATGAATAAAATGGTTATTTTAATTCTTTCTTATTAGAATAGTGGCTTCTATAATAATTAAATTAAAATCTGAAAAGTAGTCTGTAAACATACTAGAAATGTCTGTTCCTTCCACATCAAGGCTCTACTTGGCAGTCCTGAGCCTGTTTTATGCTTTATTGTTTCAAGGATCCCAGGTTACCTTTATCATAATTATTATTTCCCCCTCCATTCCCAGTTTCTGTCCTATTTACAATGTTGTTTTAGCTGCCCTGGTCACTGTGAAGGAGAAATAACTCACATCTTCCTCTGCAGTACACAAACCAGAAGTTTCACATACCATCTCCGATTAAAGCTCACTGCAAAGAACTACATCACCCAGCATCCCTAACTGTAGTACTTTTTCTAGTTAATTCAGGGTGCGACCAGTAATGAAGAGCTTCATAAAGGGAAAGACAATGTCATGAAATGCCTTTTCAGTCTTGAGATTTGTGACAACTTATGACCACAGATGGTTTGTCATTCCTGAGGTGAAGAAGTGTAAACTTTCACTTGTAGTCCTTTTACCTTCCCTGACATGGGGTTGTTTATTTTACATTTCCTTTCTTTCTTTTTTTATTGGGGACAGAGAGAAAATTGGGTATGAAATCTTATAAACCTGGAATTAACTGTCATTTCTCTAATAACTAATACAGTTGATTTTTTCCAAGGTTTTTAGATAAGTAATATTTCCTTATAGTTGCAGTCTGTACACATCTTTCCCCCATTTTTCTCTTAGTTGTTACTCTTTTCATTCTTATAAAGAAGTTACTTAAATATTGTACTTATATAATTTTTATTGGATACATGGGTTTTAAATGTCCTCTCTATCTTTGACATTTTGTCCTTTTAATGGAGCCATTTAATAAAATTTTAGGTTCAATATATCAAGCAAAAACACCCACTATCAAAAAAGAATCTGTATCAGCAGCATATCTGTCCAAGAGTCACCGAGTTTCTGTCATGGAGGTAAGCATACTTGGGCTATTTCAAGAGAAGTGTCTGTTTCATGACCGAAAACTGTGAATTTTTCAAGATCTAGACCCAGAAATTGTCTAGTGTTTCTGATATGATGCTTACCAGGTCAAAGTAGTCACAAGTCTGATTTCAATTTTTAAATCTGCAGATGTTTTGCTGTTTGTGATATCTGGTCTTTATAATTTTAGGTAGATTCTAAGTTTTATTTATATGATAATTTCTTTTATTAATGATTATATTTTGTATTATTTCTAACACAACTTCTACATTACTTTTTAATTTTAATTACCTGATGGGAAATAACTAAATAATAAAAAGTAAAAAACAGTATTTTACATGAATGTTGAATTCTCATGTAATTCATGATTTAAAAGGCATGTTTTAAAACATGTTATTATTGGCTGATTTTTCATTATCCTCTTTAAATTAGTTAACACCTATTCATACTTAATGAATGATTGTCAAATTTTACTAATTTTTGTATCTATTAACATAGAGTTCCTTCTTTTTTAGTTAGACTAAATTAGTAGATATTACAATGATAGGTCAACTTTGACACCTTCATTAAATTCAGTTTGATAAAAATCAAATTTTGAATTCATTGAAAGATTCATATTGTAAACTGTTAACACAATACTTCAGATATTTTACATTTAAATTAATAAATCACACTACCTTATTTTCCTCATACTATTCTCGAATGACTTTAGTACTAAGGTAATTTTACCTTATAAGCTGTGGAGCTCTTTTTGCCATCCTCTGAAGTACTTGATATGAGCTTTAGCTACTGATACCAAGGATGCTTTAAAATTTACCCACAATATCATTGATTTAAATAGTCTACTTGTGTATAAACTTTAAATTGTTTGATTATAAGGTATTTCAGAAATAAAACTTGATTTTGAGTTAGTTTCAGATATTTGCAATTATTTTCAGTTTTCCCATTTGCAAAGTCTTTGCTTCTATCAAATGTTATATGCCATTTACATTTACTCTCAACTGTCAGTATAATTGTTAACTACTTTCCTCAAATCTATCCTCCACCTCTGTCTTTTTTCTTTAGATTCTCTCAGTTTTAGGAATATATTCACAGTATACTGGCAACATTATTATGAGGAATGACAAATATTTTTCCTTACTCATCTCAAAATCCATATATAAAGTTTTCACAATGAAAGACCAATTCAAAGGAAATACAATTCATTGCATATCTATTTTATGTGATGCAGGAACCTTAAGAAGACCCCAAAATCACAGAATTCCCCAGTGTGTATCACTTAAAAATATGCATGTACCTGTAAACTTAAGCAAAATATATATAAATATGAACATAGAAATATAAGAAATTTGATAGCTACATGACTGATTTAATCTTTCTTCCTGTCTGTGTCTTAATCATATTTTTCAGGTTGAAAAGTTTTAAAAATAGCTTAATTCTCAGACTTTCTGGATTTTTTTCCTTTATCATTTATATTTTCAGTTCAGGTCATTCTTTCTATAAAATCACTCCATAATACTCCCTTTACTAATCTCTTTTTATTGATACATGCCCAAATAAAATAACAGCTACCAACATATAGCAGTGGAGTTCTTTTTCCCATCTCTTCTCTCAAGGCCTCTTCCCATCTTTGTTCTTTAATTGTACCTAAGGATAACCATGATAGAAGCTTTATTTCCAGTTTTCCATGCAAGTAAAAACAGGAAAGGTCAACAGCAAAGGTCAAATAACATAAGTCAAAATGGTAGGTGGTTGGTTACTAGGAGTGTCAAACACAGCAGAAAGCTATATGGGGAGAATAATACCAGGTCATTAAGTATTTTATAAGAAATATTTGAGTAATATTTGAGAATGCTATTTTATTGCATTCTAGATATCAAAGAAATAGTTCAATTTTAAACAATACTGATTTTTTTTTTACAGACACTGACTTATTATTTTGGAAGTTCGCCTTTGCTCTGAATCTTTAATAGAAACATAAACTAACATATGAAAATGAAACTTGTCAAATTTAAAAATCCTTTATCGTCTTTATATATAGATATTACATCCAAAGTAACTCATTTGGTTTAAGCAAACCATATACAAAAAAAAAAACTTGTTAACTCAATCAACCTACATATGTTATATGAATAAACGTATACATGGATAATTAGTATACATGAAAAATTAATATCCATGTTCTCATCAAGCACAGAGAAATAGAGCTGTGTAGGCTTATTTAAAAAGAAAATCATTTCTTGTTGGCTCCCCAAATATATTCATAGAAGTTACAGATCACTCAAATTTCATTCAAAATATTGTGTTAATTAAATTATTTAAGTGATTTTAAATTGTGCCATTGCTGCACAGTGAGAAACATGTATGTGTTCCTCTGATGCGTGTTAAACTAGAACTAGCACTGGCAGCAGCCAAAGCACATGTTTGAGAGACTAACATGTGACCTACAGTCTTTTCCACACAGTGCACTTGGCTTCGCAGCTGCGGCTGTTATTTGCAGATCCTGGCACTATTTATGCCTGGGCCTTGTACTCTCTTCAGAGCCCTTGTTTTCCATCACCCAGTGCTGATTGCCAAATACCAGCTTGAGTTGTCTGCTGCTGCACTTTCCTTGGCCACTTCTGACTGCCCTGTCCCCAAAGGCTTGCTTCGCTGTGACTTTGAACAAATTCTGTCCCTCAATTCTTTGTTCTACCAGTTGAACTCGCTATGCAGCTGTTGTTGGGTTAGCTTGCTTTCCTGTGTCCCCACGTTTGTCCTGCTCCAGCTCTAATAACACTGGAGTCCATTATCAAATACACAAAAACTTGATCATTTGCAAAATCTGTGCATTGTTTTCAAATAAATTATTATCATTTTCTTGGTTTGATGCTCACAAACTTTTAGTGTTCAGAGAGTGGGGCAAGCTTTTCAGCATTTGGTGAATATGTGGCCAATGCCTGTGGCAGGCAATTTCTATGTGATAGGCTATCATATTGTACTTAACTTTATGAGGATAAACACAGCAATGATGCTTGTAAACTCACACAGTTTACAAACTCAGACATTCCTGAGCAACTCCAGGGCTTTGTCACTACCCTACATGTCCTTTTATATCCTGCAGACGATTTGCTTACCCAGGCCAGCTGTAATAGCCATGCCACTGAGATGCATAGCAACTTAGCATCACTTTTTTCAGAACTTATTGTATCACGTAATTGGGACTTATGGGTAAGTCTTTGTCTTTACTTGAGTTGAAAGAATGTTCTAGTTAGCTGTTATCGTCAGCATTTGGAATTTTTCTAACAAGTATTTGTCTAATAAGTAAATAAATTGAAGATTATGACACTCAGAAAAGACGACTTATAATAATGACATACACTCATATTTAGAAAGCCACACTGACAAATCAATTTTTAAATTTTTTTTTAATTTTTATTTTATGTGTATGAGTTTTTTTGCCTGCATGTATGTAAGAGCACCCTTGTGTGCAATGCTCTGGCAGAAGCCGGAAGAGGGTGTTGGAGCTCTTAGAACTGGAGTTAGGATGTTTTTTCAGTCTCTCTGTGGGTTTTGGGAATCAATCCTGGGTCCTCTTGGAGAGCAGCCAGTGTTCTTAACCACTGGGCCATCTCTCCAGCACTGACAAATCAGATTTTGAAAAGAGAGAGCATATCTGTCTCTGCATTAGTATGAGTCCAGTCAGGGCACAGAAATAACATTGGAATTTCAGCTGGCAATCTTGATACAGAGTGTTATTTGTTCCAACAGGGGTTTGTAATGAGAGCCTGGCTACTACCAGAAGCAGGGGAGCATATAGCGTGTACTACAGTCTGATACACAGAGCTGAAATTACCCTCAGGAAGAGAAAGCCCCCGTTTGGGGGGCTGAGATGGGCACTTTGCTACAGAGGTACTGGGTGTGCAGGAAGCAGAGAAGGTATTGAGGTGCCTGTTCATAGGGCTTGCTGCAATGCAGCTCTCTTGCATACTACAGAGTTCATAGGGAGATGTCTCACCAAATACACTAGGCACCAAAGCTTTCTGATGATGTTCACTGAGACTTCTGCCTGCTTAGTCATGCTGGGTGCTATGTCCTCCAGGCATGGGTGCTGGGGAAGCCGCAAAGCCAGAGGCTGGAGCTGTGCAGTCTTTCCCTGTTCACATGCCAGAATCATAAAGAAATCCCTCCTTAAAGGAAACGAAACAACCTGAAAGGGGGATAATAGGGAACAGATATACCTGAGGGAGGTGGAAAAAGTGGGAGTAACTGACAGGGAAGCAGGGAGGGAGGGACATGCAAGGGACCATAGTGTGGTGGAGCTACAGAAGTTAGGAAAGGAAAGATGGCAGGAGTCGGGAGGTACTGGGGGAAGGGTGGGGATAATGGGGGCGCTGTGACTAGGAAGGGAGGGAGGAGGGAGGTCCGATGGGAAAAATAAAAGTAGAGATGAGTGAATCTTGGGGGCTAGGAAACCTAGAGGGAAAAGCGATGCCCTAGAAATCCTATGAGAAATGCATGTAGAGTGTCTGAACATTAATGCATATGTATAGCTAGGAGCTGCTTGGTAGGGAACACAGTGCCAGATAGAAGAGACCTCCCTTAAAGGAACAAACATGCCGTAGAGCTCTCATCAAAGAAGCATCCCTTTGCAACAGATGGAGGCTACTGCTGGGTTGCACATCTGGTCAGACAAAGAGAACATACACCTGGGAGATGCCCAGTAGTAGGTGACACATCTGCAGTCGAATCTCTACAACCAAGGCTCATGGAACATAGAGAAATAAGGAGTAGAGAGAGGGCTAATGCACCCCTCAACTCTCACCAGTGAGGCTTCCATGTACATCAGAGTGCTTTACACAGAGAAGGCCACAACTGACCAAGTTTTGGAGCATAAGAGACTCTGCAGTGTAGGATGGGACTCCTATATAGAACTTCACCCACCCACAGCTCAGGGGCCATTGCAGAAGCTGGCGGAAAGATTGTAAGTGTCAGGATTGGTTTATGAACACAGGGAGGCTTTCAGGCCACTGGAGGCTTACTCATGCGAGCCTGTGCGGGGGGTGGCATAGAGTGTGGGATCCATGTCAGCTCAATTAAAGGGCCCAAAGGGGAGGTAAGAAATAGGTGTTGGGCCAGCACTAGATAGAGAACTATTTGATACTGATTCCTGCTGGGCGAGGGAGAGTATGACTTACATATGACCACTGGATGGACTGACTAGACTCCAGTGGACGCATTTACACTGAAGGACATTTGGGTACAAACACCTGAATGAATAGGACTCAGTATGTATGGCAGCGTGCATAGGGTTCTGTGGTGGGATAGGGCGAGGCATGGATGGGGGAGGGGGGTCTGGATTTGAGTGGGAAATGTATGAAATTTTAAAAGCTCAATAAAATAAAAATAAAAGTAATAAAAAACCAGGAATCCCTCCTTCTTTAAAAATCTCTCTACTGCCCTCTATAAAGCAAGATTAGTATTGCAACACGTGGGGAAATTAGTTAAAAGATCCCAAAGGGTTATGACAAAGCAAGGAAAAAAGGATGAATTTGGAGCTAAGTGGCAATTAATTATTTTAAGTTATTACAGCATATTGCTGACTTAATAGCAGAAGTGACATTTGGTTCTCTGTTCTTATTAAAACTACCAGAATCACTAGCATCGTTACTACCATCACCGTCACCACCACCAGCATCATCATCATCACCACCACCATCACAATCATCACTGCTACCACCACCACCATCACCACAACAGCAATAACAAAACAGCAATATGAGAAAGATTTCCAGCTTATGATGCCAGTCCTGATAAAGCTTATTCTAAAAAGTGACAAGAAGAAAAGCTTATGTGATGTATATTCAAGGAAACTTAGACTGCTGTTGACTATCATCTATGGAATCTTTGAATCAGTTCAGGGAACCATAAATTATTCATGCAATTGAAAAATATTTCCTCAGGGTTCTGTAGGAGATTTAAATTAAATACTCTTTGGAAAACACAAAGCTAACTCTTGGGACATGGCATTCCTTTTCCTAAGTGGTTTATAATGACACTTATTTAGAATTTAAAGAATAATCTATGAAACTTAGTTCCTTGTTTAGCAGCTCAAGGACAGTTTAAATAGTCTTTGTTACCAAATTGCTACCTTCTATCCCTAAGCAGATTAATCTAGATTGAGTAGACTCAGGTTTCCTTCATTTCCTTGTTGAATAAGAAATATTTGGGGATCATGGTTGCATCATGTCAGGCAAGACAGTGGGGTAAGTGGCAGGGCTCAGCATCCTATCTTGCTCATGTGCTCTGAGGCTGAAAAGCTGATGTGTACACCTTTGTTGTAACTGATATAAAACACATTTATGATGTCACTGTGTTCCCTAAATTCATATCACAACCCCACCAACATTTGGTGATGCCACCATTAGGGAACTTTTCCAGAAGGGATCATATTAAAATATTTGCAGCTAGTAAAAAGGAATATGCTGTTATTTGTGGGAGAGTTGAGCCAAATTATTTTGGTAAAATGAGTTTGGAGTTGACATGAGATTTCAGAAAACTCTGAAAGAGTTTCTCTATCTCAATTTCCTCATTTTTAAAATAAGGACAATAGCATTAGCAAAGGTAGTTTAAAAGATATAGCTGTGAAATTACTATTGTGAGGTATTTGTAGATTTGTGACGACAGCTCAATAAATGAAACTTCTGTTTTCTCACCTTAGCTTTTTGGTGTTTAATATTGTCTGTTTCTCTCCCTCCTTTACATATAATCTGCATATGAGCTGCATAATTACATATAATATGATACATATTAATATATTCTCAAATGCTATTTGCATCTCTCTTTTACTTCATTCATTCAACTCTGCTCCTTTATCCTTTCCTCCAATAACCGCAATTCCTATGCTTTCAGACACTGAGTTCATGCTCTTCTCCACGTCTGCACTCACTGTCTCTTCTCAAAACTCTGCTCATTGGCGCATGACCCCAGGCTTAACTCCTCTCTTACATTTAGAAACAAGCTGAAATGCTGGCTTTTCAAAGATATATCCACTGATCACACTACCTAATCTAATGTTCTCCTCTCTCTCTCTTTCTCTCTCATATCTCCTGTTCAGTCAGTGTTCAATTTTCCTTCATGAAGGTTACTTAATGGTTCAAATAAAGCTTCTTTGAATTCTCTGAGTTGCCTGGGGTCTTGTATATACTCTCATGATGAAACCATGGGTGAGGTATCCGTCTTCATTGAGACTGATCAAATTTCTTCATAAAATACTTGCAGTGTCTGGATAGAGCAAACCCAGTCAGGTAAGTCTCTATTTACATCCCAATTGCTGTTCTCTCGTTGGCTAAACTAGTCTTGTTTAAACCAAATTCAATGTCTACAAAGACATGACTTACCATAACAAAGTGTGCACGCACAACAGGAGAAAGAAGAACCTGCCCTAAAGACTTATGCCCTTGGTCTCTCACCATCTAACATTGGATAGATAGTTATTTTTGCAATGTTGGATTTCACAGTCTATGAGAAGCTAAACTCTTGTATGACACTGACTTTTCATGGTCAGGGTTATGTTATGATTTCAGGAAAAGAAATCTATGACGTATCATCTATGTGCTTCAGCTACTCTAGTTCATGAGTGATACCGAGCATTGGCAAAACTGCATCTTTATGGATACAGTAGTATCATTAGAGGATTTGGGGGTCAGCAAAGAATAGAAACTAGGCAAAATCCTTGGTCTAGGGTTCTTCTTTAGACATAAACTTTGCTTTTCAAATGTCTTACCCACATTTATTTCCCTTATAATTCCAGTGGCTCTACAGATTACATATAAAAGATATAATATGTAAGTTGCAGCTTGGCAGGTTTCCCATTATTAATGTAAAAATTTATCTTCTTGATACATTGAATACAGAAGATCAAGAAAACATGTTTTGCATGCTAAGGTTTCTTTTTGTTGGTTTATTCATCAGAGTGAGTATATATTGCATGTAGCAGGTGTAACAAATAAACATGGCTTCTGGTATAAGGGTCTTACAGTGTAACTTCTTTGCCAAACAGGACAATGTGTAAATAGAATGGGACACAAATAGAGGAGGACACTCAAGTATTGCTATAAACTGTACCAGGAAAGCTAAATTATTGAACAGAATAGCTTTCAAAAACAATGTTACAAATCAGTGCTATCAATTACTCTACATTAGAAGCTTTCAAGACTTTGTGATCACCGAAATGTTCCTGAAAAATTAACAGTCCCCTCATTGCTTCCAAGTGCGATGCTCCTTCAGTTCCTAACCTCTTCTTATTTATTCCATTTGATTTTAGTTTTTCTCTCATCTCTAAACAATGCTCCTTTCTATGAACACACAGTGCTGCTGATTTTTCTTTGGTGTGGCCAACTCTCCTTTGAATTCTCTTGTACCTTGCATCACTTGATTAAGTGCAACTACAATATGAATCCTACTCTTTACTCATTTATCTTTACTCTTACTTCCTTCTTGAACGACCTCCTAGTCATCAGAATGCTTACAATTGATGTTTTGGGTCATCTGTGATATATAAACACAGTATAATTTCACTTGTAGTGAATACTCTGACAACATAGATTTGTGGCCACAGAAGGGAAAGTTCTTGGTTATCTGGATCTTTTAAAATATTACATTTAGGAGTAATCCATAAGGTAAAGAAGTTAAAGATAAATGTTCACTTAGCTGTCCATTTTTGTAGCCAAAGACTCAATGAACTTGCAAACTTCCATTTTTTTTGGTGAATTTCTACTAATCTCTAACAGTTCAAGACATAGAATGCTCTCAATATATTTCTAAATAAATGAGAACCCCCCTCTCTGCATGGTAAATTATCACTCTAGTGCTAACAGTGGGGCTCCCTGGGTCTAACTGATATATTTATGGCTTTAAAATCACTTGGGATACAGTCTCAGTAGATTTATCAGTTTCAATATCAACCCACTACCAGTCTTTCTGGCCTCCTCTGCCATTTATGGATCATGCTTGCATTCTGGACAATTTAGTTTATGCCACCTGAACTTACTTCTTATAAGGAAAAAGCAATCTGTAACCCTTATGGAAGGTTTGTTTCTCACCACGCAGTATGTTAAGAGCCTTATACCCCCAAATTTTCAGTCCTTGAGACAAGGTTATGAAGTGCTGAATTTTTCTGCTTCATAGATAAAGAAACTGAAAGAAAAGAAATTTGGTGAATTGTCCAAGGTTCCTAGTACGTATGTAAGCAGACCTAGTGTAAGCTTAGGAGGAAGAATCTCAAAGCCTTTCCTCTTCTTTGTGTTACCAACTTTCAAAGACCAACCCAAAGCCTACCTTCCATTTGAGATTTAATCTGCACAGCTTGGTGTGGTGGTTTGAATGAGAATGTTCCCCGCAGACTCCAAGTTTGTGGACAGTTTGTTTCCAGTTGGTGGTGCTGTTTGGAGAGACTTCAGGAGGTGTGGCTATGCCTCAGTGCTGAATAGGGAAAGAAGTCCCTGGGTTTGGGCTTTGAGAGTTATTAAACCCTGCTGGATTTATAGTCACATTGTGTTTCCTGTGCCTTCTTGAAGACATGGGTCTCACTTTCTGCTCTGGACAACCCCTGCTACCATGCCTCCTCACCACGATGGACTCTACTTTCTCCAGAAGCACAAATGCAAATAAACTCTTCCTTCTCTGAATTCCCTTAGCCACAGTGTTTTATCACAGCAACAGAAAAGTGACTAATACACATGGCTTCCATTTATCATCTTCTCCCTAGTATCAAAGGTTCTGTATGTTATGTACCCAAAAAATAATCACCTACATTCTGGAATACCATTATACCAGAACTGAGTCCTAATTCCCTATATTCACTGTAAGCAATGAGAGCATGGAGAGTGTCTTGGAAGTGGAGAGATGTCTCAGCAGGTGAAGAGCATTTACTGCTCTTCCAGAGGACCTGAGTTCAGTTCTCAGAACCCACATGGTGGTTCACACCCATGGGTAACTTCAGTTCCAGGGAACCTTGTCACCTTCTTCTAGTCTGTGTTACAAATGTAGTGCAATTGCATACATTTATACACATAAAATAAAAACTCAGGCCCTGTAAAAATTCACCTAAAATTTGCACAAAAATTAACAAGAAAAGACATATAAATTTATCTACATATCTGATATATGAGAGAGAGAGAGAGAAGAGAGGAGACGGTTTGCAGTATTTGAACACAATGCACTATTGATTCTCAGTCCTACTATTCAAGATGCCAAGAATATAAGGGTAGAGAGAGGTTTATTGTCACTGTATCCTAATTTAGATGATGGCCTCATAGAGCCTCCATTGTCTCTGTGACATACCCTTGTAACATTAGTTTGTACACCCTTGTCAACACTCTCAGTGAACTATAGCATTAAAATGTTGTGTAAATTCTATCTTTCCATTTCCTCCCTCATTCTATCACTTGGTTGACTAACACTGAGATTTATGAAATCTATTTGCAAGCACCTTTCCAGGGAGACCTCATTTGGGTTGGCCCTTATTTGCTGTTGGATGCTTTTCTGGGCTAGTCCCCAATGTGTACCTGTTTTGGTATGTGCTTTTTATTGCTAAATGCTCACTTGACCAGAAAGAACTCTAATATTAACTCAGTCTGAGCTCAGGAGCTTTGATGGAACACTGAGACCAGAAAGCTCATGTGAGAATCAGGTGTTTCAAAGATTTTGAAACAAATTTAGACATGAAGTATTGGTTATCTTTGTATTATTTTTGTGGTCCTGGTATCTTTCTCCTAAATCATCCCAGAAGTCCTTTATATAGAAAAAAAAGAAGGAAAAGAAAGAAAAAAGAAAGAATGCTACTTCATTTGTTTCCTTGTTCTCTCTACTACATCACAGGTATTTGTTTATAAATGTGTCACAGTATGGAAAATATAAATAAATAATTTGGTTTGGTTTTGTCAGTATATTAAGACTCACAGGTGAATTGTTAAAAAACTGTCAAATGAAAGAAACCATACTTTTTTCTGGAGTCCTTGATGAGGCTGAGCACCTTGCTCAGACAATCTTCAAGTATCCTTTTTTTTTTTTTCAGTGCTAGAAAATCAGAAAAACTTGGGGCTGGAGAGTTGGCTCAGCAATTAAAAGCACTGGCTGCTCTTCTATAAGATCCAGGTTCAAAACCCAGCATGCACATGGCAGCTAACAACTGCCTGTAACTCCAGTTCCAGGGCATCTAATACCTTCTTCTGACCACCTTGGGCATTGGAAGACATGGATTCACTTTAATACATGCAGGTGATACACTCATACACATAAGATAAAAATAATAAAATAGTTTTAAAAACTTTTATTCACTTAAATAAATATGTTGTGATTAGTTTATAAATATTGTCAAAATTATATTAAAATAACCAATTCTCTCATCCAAAAACTCTTCCCATTTGTAAGTGGAAAAGCATAGTGTTGAAGAATATAGGGTTTTGGAACTAGAGACTAGTTTAAATCCAGGCTGCTTCACTTAACAACATTACAGATTTGGCTTAAGAGTAGGACTTTTATGTGTCCTTGTTTTTGCAGAAGATATACAGAAATAATATCATCCATGTGGCAAGATGTTGTAAAGATCAAATCTCATGATATATTAAAAGCATTTAGGACAAGTCCCAGCAAATAATAAGAACCTGTTCATTGTTGACTATTATAATCTCTCAAACATTGATATTATTTTCCCTTGTATAAAACATTTTAAAGTACAGTACCTTTCTACAAGTCCAGTCCCTAGAGGTCGGCTTCTGGCCTTGCTATGCTGTCTTTCAGTTCATTTTCTTTCCACTTGCACGTTGTAAGATGTGTTCAGGGTCTATTGGCCAGCTCTTCTGATAGTCAGAGCCTGTTCAGCTTGCTTTTCCTAGACAGAAATTGTACTCAGCTTCATCCTTTTTCTCCAGTGTGCTATAGTACTTTAATGCTCGTTCAAATTCAAGTAGCTTTCACTCGCTCTGTCTCTCTTTGTTGTTTGCCTAACTTCAGCTGGATAATCATTGTTCTAAAAATGTCCTGCAAGATCCCTAGATCTGATCTTGTCTTACTTTGGATCTGTTGTATGATTTTGTTTATTTGTGTCTCCCTTCCTTCTCCTTTCCATAGACATTATCATGTAACAATCCTTCCTTTGAAACAACTTTGACACAGTCACACAGCTACTTTTCCCCCATGGCTAAGGTTACTGTGTCATGGTACAGGGAGTTATCACATGTCTTGAATCATTCTGGCAATCATTTTAGACACAACTGTAGAAATGATTTCAAGGACATTACAATATGTTTCAGGTGACAAATTTGACAGAGACAAGGACAGACTTTACTACATATCTGTAACAAGTGTGAAGTAACTCATTTAACTTCACCAATGTTCTCTTCTGTCATCACTGCGGAAGAAAAGTTCAGGCACCTTGATGAGCACTAGGTGCATAAACACTTCTCCGGTAAGTCACAGGCACATAATACTTATATCAATGAATCCATTCACAACTATTGAGTCTTTTCAGAGATGTCCCTGGAGGGCTTTTCTTTAACATCACCCGATACATTTACTTCATAGCAACCTTTTATTTTTTTCAGTTTCTCATGCCTTCTAGAGAACACCAAGGCTGCCAACCTAATAGCAGTCTATAACCTTACTTCACTGTTCCCTTCTCTAGCAAGTTTCACCAAATATCTACCTGCCGCTTAGCCTGCTAATCTGTTCAAGGTCTGAGGTGATGCACCTGTAAGTTCCCATGATGCTACATTTCATCACTGAGCTTGTCACAGAAACCAGTGGTAGCACCCCATTATAAATGTTTGATAAGTCGGGGAAGCCTTGTCTTTCTGAAAGTAGATTCTGTGTCAGGCACTACCCTGTCTTTCAACTAGATTATAGGTCCAAAGCCAGCAGTCATCCAGCAACATCAAAGGTAACCAAAAAGGGTTCAAAATGGGGAAATCTGATTCCATACACCATATTTGTTTTGTTGTTTTGTTTTGTTTTTTCTTCATTTTGCTATTCTAAAAGTAATTTCTCAGCTCCAGGTTGTGTTTTGTCTTCTTGTTTTTCATTTTTGAATATACTCTCTCTTGGTATTTGGAAGAGTAACACAATGTGTCTCTGTGTGTGATATGCCTCTTTTCTATGTTTTCTAAACTGCAATTGAGTTTTGTCAAGTTTTTATTAAAAATCTTTTGCTTAATGATTTTCGGTTTTGTCAGTTACTGAAGATGAAGAGCACACCTGTTGTTGTGTACCTTTGTGTCACACAAATTCTCTGACAGCTCCTGAAACGCGTCATGCTTGTCCTTATAGTGTCCTGATCACCTTCTCACGTTCACATTTCTTAAGGTAGAAAGGGAAAAAAAGTTGAGAGTTTTTAATAATCTCTATCTTTTTCAAAGTTTGCAAATCTTTGAAGATGGGATAAGAAATCACTTCACATAGGTATTCTGTCTGTGAAGCATCCCAGATCCTTCTTTTTAATCCCAGACATGCCTAAGAGACAATCTTTTAAGGACAAGAAGAAAAACTGAATCGTTGTCTCTGGTTTTTGGCTATGACTTTGGCCGCTGCTTTGTTTTATTGTAATTGGATATATTGGCATGAAAATTGACTTAGAATCCAAGAAGTATATACTGGGCTCTTCATTGGCATATCAGAGAATCGTGCAGGCCGTACAGTAGCAAGAGGCCAAGTAATTAATAATAACACATGTGGAAGAAAATGAATGTTTTGGTTGAGAACAAGAATGAGAAGTGAGACAAAGGCCCGGGATCTGTGTCTTTGCCCTAAGCAGTACAAAAATAATGTTATGAATAGCATTTAACTTGAATTTGCAGCAAACTGCTGCTTTTATCATAAACAATTGCCAGATGGTATACATTATCTTTCTTTTTTCTTCTTTCACAAAAGCGGCATTAATTGCAGAGCAGCCCAGGGCTCCACTCAGCTCATCAGTGTGATAACACTTCATGACCCTGATTAGCCGTCAGTCTACTCAATTAAAAAGATCATTTAGACATTCACCCAATCATTTGCCTATTGAGCCACCTGGGCCTCAACCAGGGGCTCCATTTTTAACATTCTCCTGCCCTCTCTCATCTTGCCTAGCTTTTTTACATATCTCCAAAAGACGTAATTGAATTAAATAAAGCATCTCAGGGCAGCTGCAACATCTGCTGTTTGTGGTATGTCAAGCCTTCAGCATTAAAAACAGTTACATATGCTCCAAATTAGCAGGTCGCAGAGATGAAACAGTCGATGATAGTGTTTTTGTGCCAGCGTGAGAAGCAGCTCACAGCTGTGTGCAATTTACAATTAAAGGCTTTATCAGAGCTCAATTGTACTAGTGAATCAAGTGGTGAGAGGTCAGTTAGTGAATTAGACCAATTAGAGCTTGTACAGTTAAATTATCTGTCCTATTACCTACTGATAAACAGCCCTGTCATATCTTTACTGGAAGGATGAAGCAGAATGAGTTTTATGAAGTGATCATACAAGTTTGCTGTACTTGAACTTATGGGTTTGTGAGTTCAAAATCCATAATAGGGAAATGAATTTATATAATCCTTTGAAAAATGCTTTTAAAAAAGGAAAATATAAGCCAGGTATGGTGGTGCAAGCCTTTAATCCCAGCACTCTGGAGGCAGAGGCAGGCTGATCACTGAGTTCAAGGCCAGCCTGGTCTACATAGTGAGTTCCAGGACAGCTGGGGCTACAGGGAGACCCTGTCTCAAAAAAAAAAAAAAAAAAAAAAAGGAAAATATGAGTTGGTTGGAACGCTTCAAATTAAGTTGGTTATATCTTATTGAAACTCATCTCCAAATATGAGATTTTCAAAAAGTACTGTAGAGCCAAATAGCACAGAATATTACGTTTTTTAAATTAATATATTTTTAATTAAAAAAAATAACTTCAATGAGATTAAAGAAGAGTACAGCTGTGCCTGGAAAACTAAAGCAGCAAGCAATCCCAAACAATGTGTCAATTTATTTCCCCTGGAAATTCAAAATCATCAGTTATTTGGAAGTAAACCAACAAAAATACGTATGCATAGTTCAGTACTTGCAAATCCTTTATGCAAAATAAGCATTCTTATGCTTTTGTGTTAACCTGGGAATAAGAATCAATGACTTAAAGACTGATAAAACATTCCATAATAAGGTCATTGGTTAATTAATTGTGTTATAATTTTCTGCCAGAAGAATGCTCACCTTTCATCTTCTTGGACAATCTTATGATTAACAAATGACAGGAGGCTTTTTCTTTTTTCCTACATTGACTGGGTGGATCATTGTTGTAAATTAGACTGAGAAAGCTAAACACAGCACCACTGTAGACTCACTCTTGAGTCAATATTCAGCAGTCGGCCTGGATAATATGTGGCCTGGAGAATATATATATTAAATAAGATGAATTTATGTGTTCTAGTTTACTTTTTTCCTAGAGCAAAAATTCAAATTTTTAATATCAGAAAACACTCACATGAGAGATTTTGTTTGTTTTGTTTGGGCTTTTCTTTTTTCTTTTCTTTTCTTCTTTTCTTTTTAACAGGGACTCCGTAGCCCCAGCCCACCTGGCCAAGATGCGACTTTCTGTGTTAATCACCATTTGTTGCATGAGGAAGTTTCGCTGATGAGAGTTGAGAGATGAATTAATAGTCTCTGTGTCCCCCTTCCTTTTCTTCTAACTTCCCTGAGCCTTAGGTATAGAAGTTGCATTATAGGTGTGCTCCAGTTATACCACTATTTGGCATATACCAAAAGGACTTGTCCTACTGCAGAGATATGTGTGCAGCCATATTTGTTGCTACTCTTTTCATAAGAGCTAATAAATGGAAACAAGCTAAACACTCCTCAACTAATGAATGGATAATGAGAATGTGCTCCCTTTACACAGTAGTAAAGAAAAATGAAGCCATGGAATTTTTAGATAACTAGATGGAACTAGAAAAAAATGACACTGAATGAAGTAACACAGAGTCAGAAAAAGAAGTGACATATGTTCTTTCTCATTTGTAGATCTTAGCTCCAAATCTTTATATATGGGTATATATCCTGATGTAATTGCAGGAGTCGGGAAAATGGAAAAGAACAATGGGGGTAAAGAAGAAGAAGCAGGCCACCAGAGGATAGTATGAGACAAGTGTTATCAAAGGAAAAATGGAGATATTTAACTGGGAAGGGAGGATGGAGAGTTGTACATGTAACCAAGGGGGTCCTGGGGAAGGATCATGATTAGGAGACAGGTATTATCAAGGGGGAAATGTGGATAATGGGGGTACTTTAACTGGGGAGGGAGGAGGAAGGGTTATACAGGTCAGAGAGAGAGGAAGGATAGATGATGTTCAGATAGTATGAAAAACAATAGTCTACTGAAAAATACACATACAATACACACACACACACACACACACACACACACACGTAACGCAAGGCTATATAACAAGTAACACTGGGCCAGACAGGGGAAACTTCCTGTTGAGTTGTTGGTCAGTATAGCTCAAAAGCCTCCCTAAATAACACAGGCTATTCCCACAGCCCTTGATTGCCTCCCAGAACTGAAGGTAAGACTGCATTGCTGAAGGCAGGGCATACTTGGACACTGGACTTGGAGCAATAAAGCGGGAACTGAGATGGAAGCCTCCTCCCTGAAGACGAGCTCTCATAGGTCTAGAGGGTAATATGCAAACTGATAAGGAAGGAAATCAATCAATGATCCAACTTAGTTGTAAAGCCTAATAACAACACTCAACTTTCTCTATTGGTGTAGTAGTGACACTTTTATCTTGGGAGTAATCAATAGCTGTCTAATTGGTCTTAAATCCCATTCAAAGAGAAGGAACTCATGTGTAGTACTGTAAACATAGCTAAATACACATGACTGGAAAGATCATGGGTACTAGAGAAAAACCCATGTCTGTCACATCCCTAGACAAAAATCATTTCTTACTGTATGCTAAATACATATCCTTATATTCACATACTGGTTACCACTCATCAAAGAAGCTTCTTTATGCAGAAGATGGAGACTCTTACAGAATTTCACAACTGATTAAATGCAAAGAATTAGTGTTTGTGAGATGCCCAAACCTCAGGGAAATATGATTTTAATATGTCATAGGAATAATTATTTATAATTTTATTTATACAAAACACCTTTATGACATAAAAAATTTAAATATTTTAAGAGAACTAATAAACAAAATGGAAACAAAGAGAGGACTTAAACATCCTAGGGTGGAGGGGTTGTTGAGCATGTCTTTCCAAATTTGACTAAAAACGTAGATATGTTATAAGAAAACAGACAGAATTAATTTTGTAATATATACTTATATTTCTTTACTTGTGTATTTTTAATATACACAAGCAAAGAGAATGAAATTTTTACATACATATATAAAACATATAATTTTTAAGTATCATTAACATGTATTATAGTCATATAAATTTACTGTCAGAAATAGTCATGGCAAAAAATATTTAATTTGATTATATACACACACACATATACACAAACATGGAAAAGTAGGGAAAAATAGTCTCATCAATCATAGAATTCAAGTTATAAAAGAGACCTTCAAAAGATAGAGCCTAGGAGCTGGAGAAATGGCTCAGTGGTTAAGAGCACTGGTTGCTCTTGTGGAAGACCCAGATTCAAATCCCAGCATCCACATGGCAACTAACAACCATCCATAACTCCAGTTCTAGGGGTCACCATCACCCTTTTCTGTCCTCTACAGGCATTGAATGACATGAGTGCACTTACATACATGCAGGCAATACACTCATATATATAAAATAAAAATAAATAAACCAAAAGATAGAGCCATAACAGAACAAAGATAGAATTTGAGTTAAAATAGCTAATATCAAAAATCTAAAATAAACAAAACTAAAAACAAGTGTTGTCATGAATATGAAGAAAAGCAAATCCTTTCAAACTTTTGATTAGAAAGAAAATTAGTTCAGGTGCCTTTAAAACAAAATATAATCTTATGATTACCATATAGCTCAGAAATCCCAACATTAACTATATATCCAAAGGAAATGGAATCAGTAGAGGAAGGTGAATAGTGTGTTCTTGAGTTTATCGAGTTTATTTACAAAAGCCATGACATGGAGTAAGTAAATCTAAGCATCCGTTGATGGATAGATGACTAAAGAAAATGTGAGGTATATATGCACTGTGGGAAAGTGTGTAGGCTTTAGGATGGGAACCATACCATTTGAGATAACCTGAATAAATGTAGAAGACATCATGTTAAATAAAATAAGCCCCACAGAATCATAAACGTTGCCTTATCTCATCACATGTGAAATCTAAAAGCATTGATTTTAGAAAGCAGAGAATAGAAGAATGGTTATAAGTGACTAAGGATGGAGTAGGCAGGGAACATGGAGAGATATTGGTCAACAGGTACAAAGTTACAATTAGGAGGCGCACACTCTGGTGTTCCATTGCACACTGATTGTAGTTAACAGTACATTGTATATTTCAAAATATCTAGAACAAAGAATTTTGACTATTCTAAACACAGAAAAATGTAAATGAGGTGATAGATATGTTAATTATTCTGATTTGCTCATTATAAATCTGTACATGTACACAAACATCACATTGCATGCTGTTAATGTATATAAAATTATTTCATATTGATTACAATTTTTAAATATTAAACTGAAGCCATGCAACTTTCTGTAGAACATATACAAATCCATTACTAATAATTTATGGAAACTATTAAAAAAACAATGTAATATAACAAAAAACTTAATTTGAAAGTAAATACTACATATGTAAACACAAATATATGTACAAATGTTGTGGATAATCATAGAAATGCAAATTAGAATACAGGTCAGATGTTATTGTTTACATAATTTGATATTTTTATACAATGCAACACCCAGGTAGTAACTGGAGGATTTTCTTATATTTCTTGAATAAATACAAAATCTAATCTGATTTTTTTTTTTTTTTTTTTTTTTACTAATACCAGAAATGAAAGCACAGACATTTCTAGAGAACTCATGGACATTAAAAAGATAATTGGCAGGTAGAAGGGGCGGGGGGTGTGGGGCTGAGGTGAGCAAGCAAGACAATCAGGAGTTTACTCTTGGTCCAGAGTTGCAGAAGTATGTGCCAGTGACAGGAGACAGTCCAGAAAACATCTGTAAAACTGTCTCTTTATCCACTCTTGAAGGTTTGAAGGTAGACAAAATAATTCATGCTCAAATTCCCTTTCCTGTCAACCAAGGAATTTTCATAGAGACTTCTTCCATTGCTCATGATGAGAATCTTGATCCTAAACTGTAGCTGGAGCTTTCCCAATACATGAAACTAAGTTTAAATGAAGAAGAAATAATATGCAAATATGCCCGTGGTCTCTCAAACACCAACTCAGGCAGTTGATAGCAAGACCTTTCAGCGTGAATTCAGTTGTGGCACCTGCAACAGGTAATGATGATGGAACTTGCAGACCAGAAATTAAACAATGGATTCATGACGTCATTTTGTGTAAGGATCAAGATAGAAAATGTTGGTTCAAGATTAAATCAATAGATAATGGTGCATTTGTTCAACTAGTCCCGGCTAATTCTCCAGACTCTGGTTGGTCTGTATTTGGGAACCTCATGCTCCAGATCAACAGGAAAGCTGTGCAGGCTAAAAGCTCAAGCCGGCTTCTGTGACATTTGTGACAGGCCTTTGAACAGACAATTGTTATGCATTAGGATGGTAGTAGACATGTTAATTTTACCTTTAAAAGTAGAAAAACTTTTTCCAGAAATGTTCTTCTCACTGATCATAACATCTATGAAATCAATTGTCAGAATGTCATTGGATTGAAGGACTCTCAAATTGCAGACATACTGTCAATATTTAGGACTGTAGTTACCATTACAACCATGTCTGCTTTGTAATATATCATTAAATGGATGCTGCCAAGCATTATAAAAAGCCTGATGGATCACACCATTCTTTTTTTTTTTTTTTTTTTTTTTTGTCTCTACATTTACTATCATACCAAAGAAATTATTGTTGATTAAAGTTTTTCACCTAGGTTTTTTTGTAAGAATTTTACAATTTCCATTTATAAATGCAGGTATTTGATCTGTTTTGAGTTTGTTTTGTT
>NW_008333659.1:1006913-1035816 GCF_000622305.1 Nannospalax galili
CCCCCCTTTTTTTTTTTTTTTTTTTTTTTTTAGGTAGTAAAGGTTTTTTATTGTTCTGAACCCTGATTACAAGTCACATGATCAAGAACAAAATCTAATCTGTAAAATAATTTAGCAAGGTTTACTAAAATGCCCTGGCTTTTTGGCAACTTGTGATTCAGACATTTTTTTTTTTGGTTGTTTTTCTTTAGTAAGTCATATCAATCAGTAAACAAAAACACATATCACATTGTGATAGACTAGAACTTGGGGACTTTACTGGTCTCCGGTAAGGTAGAGATCAGCTTTAGCAGTTGTGCCTTTGTCTACATAGATAAAGTAATACCTATGAACTGTTATGCTTTAGGCAGACATTTTTTAAAATGCAATTGATATTTGGCAGATATTACATTTTAAATGAAAAAGAAAGATGGTCAGGTAAATGTAAAAATATATGTATGTTTAATTTTAAAATATTTTGTATAATATAGACTTAAATTTTGATAATATGAGATTAACATTTTCCTCTTTTCTGTTGCAGTGAGTTTTCTAAATTTTCTTTTAAGTAGATATTTATGTATGTTTTGCTTACAGTTTATTGAGTCAGGGTATTATTCTGTAGCTCAAGCTGGCATTGAACTCATGGCATTCTTCCTGTTTTAGCCTCCCATGTACTGGGATTTGAGTTTGAGCTACTGTACCCAGATACATTTTTTAATAAATAAACAATTACGGGAAAATTGGTAAAGGAATTTGGGTTTTCAATGAATAACAAACCCAGTTGTGGAAAATTAGGTCTTATTTGATGGGCAACACACCAATTTTATAACTTTTAACATTTCAATGCAAATATTTCAATAATGCTATCAACTGTCAAATTTTGTATGTCATTTTCCTCTGAATAGGTAGAAGATGATTCATGATTTCAGTTCTAAACTTGGAACATTTACAAATTACTGAAGTTATTCTCTCTGTTTTTCTTTTATTTTATGTTTAAATTTTTCCAAAAAATAAGATTGAGTTCTGGTGTTTTTTCAAATCTGAGGTAACTGGTTGACATAGAAGATGTCATTTTCCATTTCTCCAATTCAAATTACTTACTATTACAAACTTTTATTAGAAAGATATGTAATGCAATTTACATAAAGAAAATTAACTCTAAGACCATAGTATGAAGCTAATAACTCCTGTTAATTACCAATGAATTGGGATATATATGTTAATACTGGCAAGTGAAATTGTAACGGTCATTTCATTTAGACCACATGGAGCTTAATTGCCTCAGAGAAATCAATAGCTTGAGATATTAAGAGGAATATGTTATTATTTCAACTTTTTTGAGCTATTCAAGAGACTGCCAGATAACACAATCACTTCAGTGATGCCAATGTAAAGTTATCTATATAATTTGGCAATATATTTCCTGGGTTGGAAAATGCCTGAAACTAAGCTGAGAAAATGTTAATAAAATATAAGTTAATATTCACTTTGGTATAACAAGAATTTCCATTTATACAAACAAGGGAATGAGAGAAAGAAAAGCAGTGGAATAAGAGAAACCTTGGGAGGAAGGTTGAGTTTTAATATATTTCTCATTCTGTTTTCCTGATACTGCTTTATGCATGTACATGCTCCAATGTACATGCCCACATATCTCTACTCCTTATTTATTTTGATGGACTAGTTATATTAGTATTATTATTACATCACCGCCCTTTGTCTGGGACAGATTTTCAGTGAAAATTATTTGATATATAGAAGTATAGCCACCCCTGCTATACTTTGACTACCATTTATATGGGTAACTATTTTAGCACTTTATTTTCAACCTGTGTATGTCCTTAAGGTTAATGAGTCTCCTATAAGTGGCATATCATTGGATTTTGATTCTTTTTGTAAATGTTAGGCACTGTGGCATTTGATAGGATAATTTAATCTGTTTATATTTGAAGTTATTATTGGTATATAAAGGCTTACTATTATTTTATTAACTGGTGATCATTTTGTTGTTGTTAGTTTTTAGTTTTTATTACATTTATTTATTTACTATTATTGTTATTATTATGTATGTGTATGTATATGGGTGCATTTTTGCAATGGTACATGTGTGAGGTTAGAGGACAAGTTGCAGGAGCTGGTCTTTCCTTCCATCATGTGTGTCCTGGGGATGGAACCCATGCCATCAGGCTTGGCAGCAAGTGCCTTTATTTTGCTGAGGTGTCTCACCAGTCCTTGTTCTATTTTCTCTTTCAATACTGATGTCTTCTTTGTTGAATTGCTGTGGTGGTATATTTTGATTTATTTCTCTTTTATTTTTGTATATCTACAAGATGTTTCTTCTTTGTAGTAACCATGGGCCTTATGTAAATGATCTTATTTTCATAAGTTTAAATACATATGAAAACTGCACTTTTGTTTGTACCTGTACCTCTTACTACATATTAAGCTATGAAGGTCATGCTTTATTTTTTGTATCATTTAAAGAATTACCAACGTCTTATTTAATTAGTACTTTCTTTTTAATGTGTATACTACAGTTAAAAGTGATTCCCATGCCAATATTATAGTATTAGAATATTCCGAATTATTTGACTATACATTTGCCTTTTTAAGTGAGTGTTGTGAGTGTTTTGTTTTCATTTTGTTAGTTAGAAATCATTTGTTTCAATTCCAAGAATTCCATTTAGCATTCTCAAGGGGTGGTCATAGTGGAGATAAACTGCCTCACCTTTCATTTGTCTGAAAGCAGCTTTATAACTCTTTCTAACAGACATTTTTTCTGGGTATACTATTCCTGGTTAGCAATGGATAGATCATGAGACAGAAAATTAATAAAGAAAGAGCATACTTAACTATATTTATTGGACAAAGGGACTTACCAAACATCCAAAGTATATTCTGTCTCTTAATAGAAAAAAAATACATATTGTCAGTTACAAAGAAAAGATTCTTTAGGAGAGCCCAAATGTTAGCTGATAAAGCAAGTCTAACAAACCTTACAAGACTGAAATTACAGAAAAATATGATTTCTGATTGAAACACTACAAAACTAGAAATAAAAGCTAGAATGAATTTTGAGAAATGTACACATATGGGATTTAAACCACAGTCTTGAATACCTATGCACCAAAGCAGAAATAGAAAATGGCTTAAGACCAATGAAAATGGAAACCAAAGATGTCGACACCTAAGATGCAGTCAAAATAGTGATGGGGGCATAGTTATAAATAACTGCTAGGAATTTTAAAAAGAGAATAAATTACTGTTGGTGGGTTTACAAACTAGTGCAGCTACTGTGGGGATCAGTGTGGCATTTCTGTACCACAGTAGAAGTAGATCTATTGCATTGTCCAGTTACATCACTCCTGGGTGTATTCTCAAAGGACACATATCCTTCGAAGAGACATTTGCACCTCCATATTCACTGCTATTCTATTCACAATAGTTAGGAAATGGAAATAGTCAAATGTCCATCAACTGATGAATGGATAATGAAAATGTGGTACATACATACATTAGAATTTCATTCAGCTGTAAAGAAAAAAGAATGAAACTATGAAATTTTCAAGTAAATGGAAAGAATAAGAAAAGAACCAACTGAGTAAGTTAACCCAGACCCAGAAAGACAATCATTACATGTTCTCTCTCATATATGGATCCAAGCTCCAAGTCTTTCAGATATGCATGATTAACTTGTAATACCTATAGAAACCAGGAAACTAGAAGGAAGTCATGGGGAGGGGATTTTAAGGGAGAGATATCACAGAACACAGGTGGTTGGAAAGGAGAAGGGAGATAATTCCATATGTTATCAAACAAAAAGCCCAGTGCCAGACATGGAATACTACCCTTCTAATTGTTGGTCGTTGGCCTAATAGACCCCACAAAACAAGCCAGGCTATTGCCATTTCTCTTGGTTATTGTGTTGGATAGCTTTAGTTGTCAACTTGACACACCTGGGTGTGGGTGATGCTACTCTTGAGCATATAGTCCTGTATTGTATAAGAAAGCACGTTGAGCACAGGCCAGGAGAGCAAATGTTCTTCCTTGGCCTGAGCTCTAGGTTCCTGCCCTGAGTTCCTACCTTGGGGTCCTTCAGTGATGAGCTGTGACTCTGGAGATTAAACCAGAGTCACCCTTTCGTCCCCAAGTTGGTTTTGCTCAGAGTATTTTGTCACAACAATTAAAGGCAAACAAGAACAGTCACCCACCAGAGCTTGATGATAAGACCACACTATTCAAGATACCACACATGTAGGTCACTAGATGTGGAGAATGCAAGCTGGTACTGACCTAGAATAATTCTCACTTCCTACTGGCTATCTTTCACTGTTTCAGAAGGTGCTATACAGGCTACTGAGGGGGAAAAGTCATCAACTGTTTTACCAACTGTAAACACTGAGAGCTACAATAATTGCTCACTTGGTAAGATATAAAAATTGGTGCAACAGTGGCATGAAAGCTATGCAGATAACCAACTGCTCTCCAGTTGGATTTAAGGCCCATTCCACAGGATGGAACTCATGTCTGGTATTGTCAATATGGCCAGGAATCCATGGCTGGGAAGGCTATGTATGCTAGGTCAGAGCATATTACTATTACTTTGCTAAATAGATAAAATTTCAAACTGCCTTTTAAATACTTATCCTTATATACATAGATTAGTGCAGCTCTCAACTCTCATCAGAGAAGCTTCTTTTTTTGCTATGGATGGTTAATCCTACAGAGACCTACAGTTGGTCAGAATGCAGGGAGTGAGTAACTGTAGAGTGCTTAACCGTAAATGAGACATCTGTATCATACTGCCTCCCCACATGGCTGAGGGAAATAGTGGAGGAGGTGACAAAGATTATAAGAGCCAGAAGTCTAGGAGGACAGCTTCAAAATAGTGCCTTCTGGACCCAACAGGGCCATGCATTCATGAACTCACAGAAGCTGTAGTTGCTTTCACGAGACCTACCCAAGGTCAAGCTAGTCAAAGATCCAGAAAACATGGGTTAGTTGTTGGCTGAGGAGCTTCAGCAGTTGTGGGCTGCTGGTTTAGGAAAAGCCAGTTTTCTTCAGGGAAGTAGCCCCTGATGGATTGTTCATGCTCCAATGGATGGTTGGACATAATCAGTTGGACATAATCTATACCTATGCACATAATTGGTGATGTCCTTATGAAAATAGGAACAGGTCATGATGGAGCAGGTAGACTGAGAAGAGTTTGAAGAGATGTGTGGATTGATACAAAGTCACCAAAACTAAGGTATAAGGAAGGTATTTCTGATGAGTATACATGCAAAACTCTATAAAATGCTATTCTATACCATGATGAAATGGATTTACTTGAGTGGAACAGGGTTGATATAACATGTACAAATTATTTAATATTATACTATAATAATACAATGCAAGATTCAAATAGTATTATCATCTTATTAGACTTAGGTATAGCATTCTGTACAATGAAATACTGTTTCATGACAAAAAAAATTTAAGTATTGAGTGAATAAGCCTCAAAATGATAAAGAACGTATTTCCTAAATCTTACTCATATTGGTTGTATTATTTATATTTCTGGTGCTGTGATAAAACACCATGACCAAGGCAATTTATAGGAGGACTTCAGTTGGCTTAGTGTTGTAGAGGGGGTAAGATCCACAATGGCAGGGGAGGCATAGTGGCAGAACTGGCCAGAGTAGAAAGCTAAGTGATCAGGTCTTCAAGCAGATGCAGAAAGCAGAGGTAAAGTCGAAATTCAGCAAGGCTTAAGAACTCTCATATCCCACCCCCAGTGACATGCTTCTTCCTGCATGGCCATGCCCACTAAAGGCTCTGTGACCCTCCTCAAACAGGATCACAAACTGGGGACAAAGTGTCCAAATACTTGGTGATGTTCTCATTCAAACAACCACCCCAGTTAAAAACTAAAACTTTTCTTCTACTATCAGGATCAAAATAAAGAAGTCTACTCTACCATAGCTATTCAGCACAGTGCTGCAAGTCCTATTTAGAGTTATTATGCAAGAATAATATGCATATGGCATGATATTATATTTAGAAAATTCCAAAGACTTCATAAAAAAGGAAGAAAATCTGCTGGCTAATAACTTCAGTAAATTACAGGATGTAAAATTAGTTGTGGTTTTATGAAGAATAATTATCTGAAAAAGAAATTAAGGGAAAAATATCATTTAAATAGCACAAAATGATAAAATGATATTAATTACTTGTTTTGATCCTGTGTTAAGATTCATAACAAAAGCAACTTATGGAAGGAAGAGTTTATTTTGGTTCACAGTTGAGCATACAGTCCATCATGGTGTGGAGTCATGGTGATAGGAGCTAGAGGCAGGTGGTACATCATATCACAGTACATTGCATTGCAATGAGAAAGCAGAGAGCAATGGATGCCTCTGCTCAATTAGTTTTGTCCTTTTTATTCATCCCAGAGCCCCAGCCTATAGACTGATGCCATCCACATTTAGGGTGGTTCTTCTCGCCTAACTTAACCTAACCTATATAAACCCACACAAAAATGCTCAGAGACTTATTTCCATGGTGATTCTGGAGTCTTTAAAGTTAACACCCAAGATTAATCATCACAGTGATTAAAATACACTACCATGTGTGTTACAAGACTTAATAGTGCCAAAATTCCCACCTTACCCAAAGCAATTTTCAGATCAATGCCATCCTCATCAGATAGAAATATTAACCCCAAATCAGTATGAAATTATGCAAGATCCTCATGGTCATTGTTATAAAGAATGATAAAGCTAGGACTACCTTCTTCAAACCTATTATAAATAGCATAGCTATCATCAAGAACACAAGAGATAAATGCTAGTGGGAGTGTAGAGAAAAGGGATCTCCTTCATATTTTTAGTGAAAATGTTAAGTTGGTGGTCATCATAGAAGTATGGCGGTACCTTAAGAGATTAAAATTCTAACAACCATATTGTTAAGAGGGAGGTGATGCCTCTTCCCATGTCCCTTCCAATCCCTTCCACACAGCAGTCTTAGTACTAGTGCTCCTGAAGGAGAATAGTATACACCCTAATATACAGACAGTGTACAAGTAGCGAAGGTTTATTTGCAGCAGGTTAGAAGGCAAAAGCAAAACACAGACTTTAAAGTTCAGAACCAGCAAAATGGCAAAATGGCAGGATCAGAAACAATGCCTTGTAAGTCTTGCTCTGCTATTTTTATTCCTCTTAGACACCTCCACCACCGCGTCAAAGCCCACTGTGAGTGTTCTTCCCAGAGGCTTGTCTTTTCTCTTATCCAGTGACTGGCTATTTCATACCCACTTCCAAGTCTTCTAATTGATCCTCCTCAGTGTTTCTAACCTCATTAGTCAAGTCTTCATTTTAATCACAGCATTTGTTTTGACTGTAACAGCATCATTCAACATTTCAATTTTGGATATATATATGGCAAACCAGCATGTTGAATGTTGAAGAGATATCTGCATTCTCATGTTCATTGAAGCACCTCTCACAAGAGCCAAGATAAGAAATTGATGCAATTGGACATCAATGGGTGGATACACCAGAAAATGTAATGTATATATAAAATAAAATATTACTCAGCCATAAAAATCTGCTATTTATGACAACATAAGTGAACTTGAAGGGAATTTATGAAATGAAATAAAGCAGATGGTTTATTTGGTCACACGTTGATGCTGACTCCAATAGACTCACTCACAGGAGCAGAGAATAATACAGTGGCTGGTCTATGGGGAGAGGGGAATGAAAGATTTTTATTAAGGAATGTACTTTCAATTATAAGATAAATTTTGTGAATCTAATATACAGCATGTTGTCATGTGGGTCTTAGTGGGTGTTAGGCCATTTGATTATGGCAATTCTTGCAATAAGTTTGCTCTGTGTGTGTGTGTGTGTATAAAACCACCAATATATTCCAAGAATCAACATTTAGTCAAAAAACTCAAGAGCCTCCTACTGGAACCCAGTGCTTAGAACTTGGTTATTGCCTGTTATATAGTCTTTTAAATTTGTTCATTTGCTCACCATCAAGTTTTGTCAGTTTATAAGACACTGTTTCCTATTTCTCATCTTTTACCCAATTTCTGATCAGTTCTCACCTTGTTCACAATGCTGAAGTCAGTGTTTGGATGACCTACAAGCATGGAACAAATACAGACAGAACGCTAATCAATCAGAGCAAAAGCAACTTTAGCATTTCAATAAGTCATTTGTTCTATATGACAGTTTGATTCTCAACTTGACAGGATCCAGGGTCACCTAGGAGGCAAGCACCTGGGCTTATCTGTGAGGGGTTATCTAGATTATGTTAACTGGGACATGCCTGTGACACATCATCTTGCCACATTTGAGATGCCAAGACTCACCTTAACTTTGGGTGGCATCATTCCATTGACTGGGTCCTGAAATGAATAAAAAGTAGGATGGGACCTGGGAACTAGCCTTCATCTCTCTTTGCTCTCTGACTGTGGATGCAATGTGACCAGTTATCTCAAGTTCAGGCTATCATGGCGTCTCTGCTATGATGAGCTAAAATAAACCCTTTCTACCTTAAGTTGCTTTCTACCTTAAGTTGCTTCTGATGGGGTATTGTGTCACAGAAACAACACAAAGAACTTAGAAGTTCTTACAAGCTAATTATTAAGATATTTATAAGTGAGCTCTGTTTTTTCTTTCCAAACTGATTGGTTGGTAAAACTGTTTTGGGACAAACTTAAATTTTCTAATGGAGGATCTGAATTATGATAGCAAATGAGGTGTGATGTGAGCACTGCTATAGACAAGAAATTATTTGATGAAAAGACATAAACACTATAACTTTTCTGAAAAATGTAGGCAAATTATGAGAAGAAACATGGTTCAAATGATTTTTTGTCTTTGTCAGTTAGGTACAGATCATGTTGCCCATGGAAGTTGGTCACGTCAGCTATTAGAAGAACTAGTTAAATAAGGAAGGGCAAATTTTAATTAGAAATGATTATTGCAATAAAGAGTGTGAACTGACCTACTCAGCTTTGGTTTACACAGAGGCAACTGAATCGTTTCAAAGGGATGAGAGAGGGTGGGTGGAGGCTTTGCAAATTCAGGGAAATAAAAAATACAGAGTTAGTCAGTGTAAGTGGGATTTGGCCAGCTGTGTTTGCCAATTGGCAATTATCAAAATGAGACTGGGTGACAGAGGTGTCCTCAGGTGTTGGCTGGAACCAATACTAATTTTTCGGCAGCCTTGAGTTTTCTCACGCAGTCACTTTAATGGGGGGAGGGGGAGCCATCTTAGGGATGTGACCTTCAGATGTTAGAAACTATGATAATATTTTTAAGTCATTATAGACCAAGAGAAAAGCCTCCTCAAAAAAAAAAAAAAAAGTTCAGCAGGAATGGACTCTGTCTCTAGAAGTTGTTGACCAGGGGTCCCATAGACCTCAAACAATAGTGGCCATTGCCCCTGCTCTTGGCTGCCTACCAGAACTTCACAATAAGAAACTATTACTAAAGACACTACATACTTGAGCTAGAGAGTAAAGAAGGAGAAATCAAGCTGGCGCTGACTTCAGAGACCTTACCTCTGCTGGCTAGCTTTCATAGTGTTGGAAGGGCTACACATGCTACCTGAAGAGAAAATTACTCATCAACTTTACTCAGCTGTGAATACTGCAAGCCTCAGTAACAACTGGTCTGGCAAGATATGCACATGTGCAATGCTGGTGTAAATATTATGGGAGTAACCAATCAAATTCTAATTATATTTAAGACTGCTCAATAGGCTAGAGCTCAGACCGGACACTGATATCAGGCCTAGGAACATGCGGCTGGACAAACAACCAGCCATAGGGATGAGTCTGATACCATTATTCTGCTAAATAGATATGTAACTGATTCCTAATGATATTTTTATGCTCATTTTGAGACAGGGTCTCCAGGTAGGCCCAGCTGGCCTGGAACTTGGCATGGAAATCAGGATGGTCTCAGTCTCACAGAGATTTGCCTGCCTCTGCTTCCCGAATGCTGGTGTTTGAAGGCATGAGCCACCACACTTGGCTCTATAACTACCTGTTTTTATACCCATAGATTAATACATTTTTCAACTCTCACCAGAGAATTTTCCTAATGAAGCAGATGGTAATAAACACAGAAAACCACAATGGGCCAACATGCAGAGAATAAGAGATTGCAGAGTGCTTATCTCTGAGTAGGACACCTTTATCAAACTTCTGCTTCCAAAGCCTCAAGGATCATGTTGGAAGAGGGGAGAGACATATTGTTAGAGCCAGGGGTGTTGTATGACCACAAGGAAGCATAGTTTTCCAGACAGCTGTATCATTTACTCATGTGAACTCACAGCAATGGTGACAGCATGCACAAATCCCATGCAAGCTCAGACCAAACCAAATCCCCACAATAGACATGGGGACGTGGGTAAGAAACCCAACCCTACAAAGGAAATATTGGCAATTGATTGCTGCTGGGAGGGGGTGAGTCAGTATCTTTTAAAGGTGAGACTCTTGGTAGGTTGCCCAGGCTCCACTGGATGAACCCACACTGAAGGGCATTTAAAGACACATATTTGACTCCATAGGCCTTAATATATGTAAGTACATAAATTTTGCTGGGGACACAGATAGGGGAGGAGAACTAAATATAATCAAAATGTATCATATGGAATTTTCAAAAGTCAATTTACAGAGTAAAAGAAAAAGAAAAAAAGGACTCCAAAGACGTAGCCTAAAGTTTGATCAAGTAAAATATCTCTGTCACTTGTAAGATTACATAGCAAGTGACAGAGCCACTTTTAAATTAAGTGTTAAGGCACTCTTAAAAATGCACTTAACCAGTACAGTGATGGGCGATTCTTTGCTTACTATCACAGACTGTTTTCTTACAAAATCCTTGTATGTCTCTTCTGAGATAACAGATCTCTCCCAAAACAGTATCACCTGGTATAAGCCAAAAAAAAAAAAAAAAAAAAAAAGATGACTTACAAGGTTAGTTCTTTGATTGATTTTTCAGATATTTTTACAAAAGAAGAAAGTTTAGCAACATTCATTGCATCCTTATGCAAGGCCTACACTGGTCCACTGGTTCCTTGGGGCTTTCGAGCAATGATGCTGTCCTTGATGCTGCCAGAAACATTCTGAAGTTGATGTTTAGAAACAGCTCTGTGCTCTCCTATAGGAAAATATATATGAATTTTCCTGTGTGTGTGTGTTTTCCTTTTGTAGAAAATGGAGAGAATGCTCAGTTCAATAAAGGACTTTATTTTGAAATCCTTATGGTGATTTCAGGGCTATTGTGTATCTCTTATGCTTCTTTACAGCCAAGGATTGAGACAAGAGTTGTGAAGTACTAGAAAACACTAACCAGTCTTTTTTGTAAAAATAAAATTCAGCATAGCAAATAACTACTAATTGCAGATGTTTAAGCTTCCTTCCAACATCTTTATTAGCTCCTTAAAGAATGTTGGTAAATGGACGCTATATTGGAAATGTCCGACTCAACAAAGCACAGTGAGGGAAACTACTTGAAGAGCAAAGCAGTGCTAATGTGGTGGTTCCTTTGTGCTTACTGTCCAATTAATTACATGTTTGTAAAAGTTATTGTGATTCTGAACCAGTTTAGTAATTTGTCCTCACCAAGAAAACATTTGAAATTGAATTACACATTTAAAAAAATTATTAGTTTGCTTCTAAACTCAGCTAGCTTAGAAAAATTCATTTGCTTTTGGGGAGGTATAAGATTGAGGATTCATGTTTCACATAAAAAATTAATCCTTGATCCATTATTATTTGAAACCTGTGTTAATAATGTATTAGATGGGTTTACTGCATAGATATGGATGTATAGATGGGCGTACTTTGGGTTGTGCTGGTCAGAAGTAATTCTGAGATCACTCCTATTCCAAACCAAATCTAATGCTTATTGGTTTCATGTTTTAAGAAATATGGCTCAGTTTATAAAAATGATTTTTCAAAGTCTGCTTGCAAAAACTTTGCTTCAGTGAAGATTATATTCCTTATATCGATCAAGCTATCTTCCTCTGGTATACAAATGATTAATTTGCTATTAAATCTTATGATATGAATTAGCCACAGAACAATATTTGAAAACTAATCAAAGTACAAGGCCATGAGCTAAAGAGACCCAAGTTGTTTGTATCTATCTTTTTGGTGCTATTCTATCTTCACAGTACAAAAACCAAATTTTTCAAGATTTAAGAACTTGTAGTTGGAAAATTTCAACCAGATGTATTTATCCCTCTTATATGTGTCATATTCATCAGTATTCCATTTTTTTCCTCAAGAAAATACAAAACTTTTATTTCAATGAATAGAAAAATTATAAATAGATGAAACAGAATCACAGTAATATCTCAAGCTCCTTAATCTTCTAAAATTTAATTTTGAATAAATCATGTGTGAAGCATTTTATTTTTCCATCGAATTATTTTTGTTTTAACAATTTAATTTTAACAATTCTCTTAATTTTAATTTTAAATGATCCTGCAATGTGATTTTTAGAATTCTGAAATGAAAAATAGTGTTGAATCTTATATCTATCCTGTAGGGTGATGTGTGGGGAAAAAAATCATATGGCTATGAAGATTAGTGTATTTCTAGCCCGGCAGTGCTAAGCCTGCTTGCCTCCCTCCCTAACTTCCCTCAATTATTGTAGGATTTATTGTAAATATTCATTTATCTCCTAAAATCCCAAGACCCCTGCAATGACTCTCATCTCATAATTCCTTTAATTATTATTATTATTATTATTATTGTATATTGTCAAGAATTCACCCATGATTTACTTCTTCACAGAGAGCAAACTATCTCATATTTATTCACAAATTTCAATATACATTTATATAAAAAGTTTTAATCCATTTATATATTCATTCATCAACAATTACTCCCTAGCCATGGATATTGCTCAGGGATGGAGCATATGCCTAGCATATATGATGTCCTAGGCTAAATCCTCCATGCTGAAAAGTAACCAAATAAGAAGAAACAAGAAAAAACTTAGTCCATGAGTACCTATACTATATTAGGCATTATGACTTAGGTGCTGGGCATACAATGGTGGTTTTAAGAATCCACAGCATCAGCCGGGCATGGTGGCTCACACCTTCAATTCCAGCACTCGGAGGCAGAGGCAGCTGGATCTCTGTGGGTTCTTTGAGGCCAGCCTGGTCTACATAGCAAGTTCTACAAGGAGACGCTGTCTCAGAAAGACCAAAGAGTAAAAAGAAAAAAAATTTCACAGCTTCTACCTTTAGTGAATTTTTTCATCTGAAAAGAATATTTTAGAGCTACTATTTTCAAATCTAGAATATATTTGAAATGCTGGCTCATAAAATCCAAGTTGCTTGTTTATGCACTTTGTCTGTAGGGAACTGGACATGCTAGTAACCAAAAAGAGAGTGGCAGGCAAGCCTGCTCTTAGAGTACTGCTCATATCCAGCACTCTCCTCTTTTATTGGCCACAACTGAATGTTCTTTCAATTCTCGGACCTTTAAGATTAAGAAACTCTATTTCCATGTAACTGTTTGATGACAACAGCAGGTGTTATAAATGAAATGGAACAATTTCTAAGTGAGAAGCGTTTCAATGATTTTGATTTTCTCTTTTTTAAAATTTAAATTGGATTTATTTATTTGTGTGTATGATTCCATGAGTGTCATGGCACATATGTGGAGGTCAGAGGACAATTTGCAGGAGTTCCTTCCTTTCACCATGTGGGTCCTGAGGGTTGAACTCAGGTTGTCAGTCTTGGTGGCAAGCACCTTTCCTCACTGAGTCATCTCTCTGGTCATGATTCTGAATCTCTTTATAACCACAACTACTGTGAAACTCTTTATAATCACAACTAATATAAAATGGTTCTATTACCTAACTGAAGTCCTCATCTTCCAGGAACATGAGGCATTTAATTTGCCAGTACACGCTTGATGGTAGATGATGGGACCATTCCTAAGAAGGTGTGTCCTCAGAAGAGCTTCTAGTCTTCACTTGGTCACACTTCTCTTTCCATGAGAGTGGGTTTCTGCCACCTCAGTCAGCATTCTCAGCCCTCTCCACTTTGACTGGCTTAATTGTCAAGGTATTCTAGGACAACTTTATAGCAGAGTTGCCAAGGATTTTATGGACACAGGATTAAGGGACACAGTGGGCCTCTGTCTCAATATCATTGTTTTGCAAAGGGATATAAAGCCTTAATTTCAGATATTTGGCAAACGTAAATGACATTTTAGACATGCATGATTATCATGATTAATGCGTGTCTCTCTTGCCTAAGGCAGACAATAAAGGCATTGAGAAGCTTGTGACATTTTAGAGCCAAGTGGAAGGCTCACCATTCTATCCTCTCACACTGACTAACCAAATAACTGAAAATTTTAGAGAGAAAAATGAATTATAAACTATATGAAATTTAATGTTACTTTGTATAGCTACTGTGGAATATTATGTTAAGATGTCCAAGAATTTGTTAAAAGTCAAATTAAAAAATTTCTAATCTTTAGCCATGTATTAAAACAATTAAACAAGTAAAATAACAAATCACACACACTCTTCTTGCCTTGAATCTTTAGCCAATGGCAGGGATTTCTCCATGAGTGTCAGTCTTCACAGTGAGTGTCAGCCTTCACAGAAACTAGCATGGAAAAGAGATTATATGTAAGTGTATAAATGAAAACAAAATGCTAGAGGCAGTAGCAAGTGCTATGAAGAAAAGACTTGGGTTAAAAGAATAAAGGATCAGAAACTAGAAGAGAAAGTGTTCCAAAGCTTCCATTAGACAGATGGCATTTGAGAAGAGACATGAATGAACAAGGAATAGCAACCAACAGTTTGGATGCCTGGGAGAAACATGCAGAGAAGAATAACAAGTGGAAATCCCCTGAGAAGGAATGAAGTTGGCTCTAAAAATGGAACAAAGAGGTCAAAGTTGGTACCATGTGGGTATAAAGGGGAAAAATTAGTCTTGGAACCTCAGGGACAGAGATATTGGAAGCTTTAGCCATAGAAAGAAATAAATTTCAAACAAAATAAAACACAGTTGGAGAATTCTATGTGAAGGGTTTCTGTGATGTGGGTGTTGTTTGAAAATGACTGTGGGAACACAGGAGGAAGGAGGACCTCAGGGAGAAGGCCAGCACAGGGCTGTTGATAGTAACAGACTTCAGAGCAGGGTGATTATGACATATTTGGTAATAATCCATGTTTCTATGTTAAAAATAGAACAGAGGACTTCCTAGTGGATACATTGTAAAGAGTGTTGAAAAGAGAAGTTGTATCACTCAGTAGAGCCATTAATAATTATGAGACAGCACTAGGCATCATGGAGTATGCCATTAGTCCCAGCACTGGGGAGGCAGAGGCAGACATATCTATGTAACAAGTCCAGCCTGGTCTACAAAGGCCAGTTGGGACTACAGGGAGACCCTGTCTCAAAATAACCAAAAAAATTAAGAAGTAGACCAAGATGAAATGGCTTGAGGCTGCAGGAAGGCAGGTCTGAGTTCTGGGTCATGGTAAGGGCCCAAAGCCATCACAAACACAGAAGGTTTGTAGGAAGACAGTAGAGAGAAGCATCCTTTCTCCACACTATCTCCCACAAACAACTGCATGTCCAAATAGAGTCCAAGGAATTCCTTTGAATCTACTGTTTGAATAAAAGTTAATGAAGCTTTTTATGACTTTGCTGTTCATTTTCAGGTTCCAAAAATGATCCTTTGATTTCTTCATATATATATATATATATATATATATAGATATATAGATATATAGATATATAGATATATAGATATATATATAATGGATGGATGGATTAATGGATGGAAAGATAAGATATATATATATGCGCTCAGGTTAGTGATAGAAATCCTAATCTTCCTTCAAATTTACCACCTCTTGCTCACAAAAAACAGTTCACTGATGTGAGAACATGTGTGTATTTGTCTTCTGTCTTGCCACTACACAGTCCTCTCCCTCCTGTAGTAGTTGTTCCAACATGAACAACATGTTTAGATGTGCGTTAACACCTGTCCCTCTCTTAGACCTTGTCTTTCAGAGGGCCAAGAACCAGCATGTCTCCTGGCCCCTATCACTTCACTCCTTTTTATTTTATTTTTTATTCTTTTGTTCTTTGGCATTTGGTCATTTTCAGCCTGTATTTCCTCTTCTTATCCCCGTGTTTCTCCTGGTGACAAACTACTTCTCAACTCTTTTACTTCTTGACCCACTGAAATTTAATGAAGTTACTTACATGAGCATGGGTAGAGGTTATCTACTGGAACTGGGATATGGGCATGAACAACTTATCAGTGACTGTCCCACTGATCATTTTAACCCTTGAAGTCCTCTCTGAGACTATGGATAAAAGATACTCATTTTTCTAAGTCTGTTTCACATTTCCATATAAGTACCAGGCATCTGCTTTGTAATGAAGGCTAGTTTATTTCGGAGTTCAACAATGCCATAATCGAGTTACATTTTAGCATTCTATTATACCTGATGGGTCCTCATGCTTGATATGAACACACAGAGAAAAGAAGTGGAGTGAGTTTCCTCTATTCTTGACTGCCCCACATGTTGCCCTGACAGCAGGCCTTTCCAGTACCCATTAGACTCACTTTACCAACCAGTGCAACCAAGCAGCTGAAAAGTACTATGATGAGTTTCAAGAGCTGCTGCTATATTCTGGTTTAAACTCTTTCTCAGACCTTGACTGTGGGCAGACTGATGTTCATGGTCTTTCATCACTAAGGGGCAATAAGTTTGAAGTCTCCAAAACATTTCTCAAACCACTTATGATTATTTGTGTGAAAGCACTTTATAAAGCACTCTGCTAAATTCCTTGGTTCCCATTACAGCATAATTGGGGCAAAAAGAAGCCATCTCTTCCCTTTACACTTAAGATCACCGTGTTTGTTATTTTGGTTTACTTTGTTTTTGCTGACTTACAATTAGTAATCAGTTTATTATGCAAATTTTTGTGGTTTATAGACTTTTTTTAATAATTAATTTATCGAGAATTTCATACATTCATATAAGGTGTTTTGATCAAATCCACTCCTACTCCCTCCCCTCTACCTCCTCCCATATCTCTTCATCACTTTTTTTCTCATAACTTCATGTACTCTTTCTTCTTCTTTAATTTGCTTATTTTTATGGGGCTTTTGGCTAATGGTAGAACATTCCCCCCTCTGAAGAGCTAACTCTAAAATCTTTTAAGGATTAGATACAAGCTCCCAAATAATTTAAACATTTTTAGCCTTTGGAACAGAGTATGTTGCTAAGAGGCCCAAGGATATTTTTACTTTTAGCCAAGAAACTGTCTACTTTTCTTTGGGGTCTTTTTACTCTAACTGCCTAGGAAATTCCTACCTCCTATTCTTAGCACACCATCCTCTGAAGAGGTTACCCAAATTGCCAGTCAGGAATCAGGACGCAGACCACTCTGGCTTCTTGCATGCTGAACAGGTACACAGGCTGAGGCAATTGGGGTACCCCTTCGGTGGGTCTATCTAAAAGACTCCTAAATTGCATAACTTTTATCTCTAAGCGGAAAAGAAAGTCCTTGAATCATGACTAGGAGATATGAAGGAGAAGTAGAGGTAAGAGTAATTAGCATTACAAGTTCTAGACAGGGAACTAGAAAAAAGTCAGAACAGGGCAATTTTCAAATGTTCATATGAGATTCCATTGGAATTTTTTGACAAGGGCTTCCAAAGTAGATTCAGGGTTTGCTTTCAGATATTTCGATAGCTGTTGGAGTGGTTAGAATCAGTGTGAGTTCCCTCTCAAAGGCTTCTAGATAGGGGGAGAAAGCAAATTTGTCCATCATTTTAGAACAATAGTTGGTTGCCTCCTTTAGCTACAGGTGGGCACTACAGTATTGGAGACCAAGATTTGAAGTCTTACATCTGAGCAGCACTTTCTGGTTAGGAATAAAATCATCAATGAGAAATAATTGTCTAAATAACTTTTTATATAGGCAAGCCTAATGTCTTGGAAGTTTAATCCCTTGAACTCTTAAAGAAATATATTGATGACTTTACCCTTTGGTTATACTTTCCTTTAGGGTGTTTAAGACCATACAGTTGGCCAAAATAACTTAATTTATTTTTTACACTTAAGCTCATTTGAGGATCTGTTCCTCGGGGGTCACATGGGCTTGGGAGGAGCTCCTGGCTCCTCTTTTTACCAGTTCCATCTATGGGAAGATAAGTCAAAGGTCCTGATCAACCATGTCTGGCTTCACTAGGAAGCATGAATGAGATGTTTCCTCTGAGCTACCCTCCTCTTTGTAGACTGGACACTGGTTCAAGTCTATCTTGTGGGGTATCCACAGCCTCCTTGAACAAGAGGACAGGTTATTCACCACAGTTACAGGACATTTTGAGAAATGTTCCATAGTACCCTGGAACTTAGTCAACCTTGGAGGGTAAGGGGCAAAAACTGTCCTTTAAGCACCTTTGATCACATTAGTATAGGCCTCAAACTATGGCTGTCAAACATCCAATAAGGTTAGTTCCACCAATTTGGTACTTTTGATTATCATGTGCTATGTAGATAAAGCTTGGGTAAAAAACAAAATATTCTCAGATAAACCTTGACTAGATATATATTTTATTCCTTAAACTAGTTGACTAAACTATGACCATATAAATGTTAACATTATGTGTATATTATTTTTATTTCATTCTTTATATATTATAACAAACCTAAATAGATCTTTATCACTTACTTAGGCTTTCTCATTTTTACTATTTTGGAAAATATCTCCATTTCCTGTATCATTTTAACATATTTTACATTCTCATTTTCTTTTTTTAATTGTTATGAGACATAATAGCATTAATAAATAAATTTTCCATCTGTTGTAAGACTTCTTTTACTGGGGGATGCTAAGCAGTGCTTATTCACTTTTAAGGTTCTAGTGTCATGTCAATGTTTGATTAAAGTTTTACTGGGGAACCAATGAATTTATTGAGCTTACTTACCAGATAACTGAGGGATTGCTGAGGTGTATGTCTGACCTGAGGGTATGCACACTGGAAAGTCTTAACCCAGCATGGGTCATGCCTTCTCTTCCTAGCCTTCCTCAGATTATATAATTTAGCCCTCCTCAAATCCAGGAGGCCATGTGTGATTAGGGTCAAATTACATACAGTTGGGTAGGAAGAGTGGCTGGACACTCCAGTGAGGGTCCAATGACCCTGCTTGGCCCTCCTTTAATGAATGAGCACAGCCATCAACAAGCCCAATTGTGACGATGTTTAGTGATAAAGCTCAGCTGAAGTCATGATGATGGTAGTTATTTCATGCAGAAGGGACTGTTGTATAGTATCATTTTATTAAAAGGACCTGGAATTTAAAAGCATTTGGTGCTAGTATCCACATATGAGGGAAAACATGCATCGTTTGTTTTTGTCTGTTACTTCACTTACTATAACAGTTTCAATATCCACCCATTTACCATTTATTTCATCCATTGTGTAAATATACCACATGTTTGTTAACCAACCTCAGTTGAGGTGCACTTAGGTTGCTTCCATCTCTTAGCTATTGTGAAAAGAGCAGCAGCAAACATGGTTGTATAAGTGTCTCTACAATAGGATGGTCCTATGAGTATATGCCAAGGAGTGGTATAACTGGGTCATATGGTAGGTTCATTCTTAGTTTTTTAAGAGTTTTCCACACTGTTTTCTGTAGAGGTTGCATGAGCTTGCAATCCCACCAGCAGTGAATTAGCGTTCCCTTCTCCACATCCTTACTAGCATTTGGTATCATTTGTTCTCTTGATCTTAGCCAGTCTGATTGGGGTAAGGTGATGCCTTAAGGTGGTTTTAATTTGCAATTCCCTAATTACTAATGATGTTGAAGACTTTTTGAGATGCTTCCTAGCCATCTTTATTTCAGCCTTTGAGAACTCACTGTTTAGATTTTTAGCCCATCTTCTAATTGGTCATTTGTTTTCTCAATTCTTTGTTTTTTGAGTTCTTTATATATTCTGGATGTTAAACCTCTGTCAGATGTGTCACTGGTGAAAAATTTTTCCCATTCTGTGGGTTTTCTCTTCACTTTTTTGATTGTTTCTTTTGCTGTGAAGAAGCTTTTTAGTTTAATGAGGTCCCACTTGTTAATTGCTGACCTTAATTCCTGAGCAACTTCTTTCTGATTTAGAAAATCCTTTCCTACACCTATATCTTGTAAGTTACTGCCAATACTTTCTTCTAATAGTTTCAGGGTTTTCAGTTTCACATTGAGGTCTTTGATCAATTTAGAGTTGACTTTTGTGAAAAGTGAAAGATAAGGATCTAGTTTCATTCTTCTACAGGTGGAGACCCAGTTTTGCCAACACCATTTGTTGAAGATGCTGTCTTTCCTAAATTGTGTGTTCTTTGCACCTTTGTCAAGTATCTGGTGGCTGAAATGGTGTTTACTTGGGTTTGGCTCTTCAATGATGTTCCATTGACCTATGTGTCAATTTTTGTGCTAGTACCATGCTTTCTTTTTATGACTATAGCTCTGTAGTATACTTTGAGATCAAGCATAGTAATTCTCCCAGTGTTGCTCAGGGTTGCTTTGGCTATCCAGGGTCTTTTGTGCTTCCATATGAATTTAAGGATTTTTTTTTCTAATTATATGAAGTATGCCATGGGGATTTTGGTTGGGATTGCACTGAATCTATATATTACTTTTGGTAGGATGGTCATTTTCACATTAATTCTTCCAATCCATGAGCATGAGAAGTCCTTCTATCTCCTGGTATCTTCCTCAATCTCTTTCTTTAATGATTTAAAATTTTCATTGTAGAGATCTTTTGTGTCTTTCTTCAGATTTATTCCAAGATATTTTAATTTTTTGCAGCAATTGTGAATGGGAGCATTTCCCTGTATTCATTCTCTAATTGCTTGTTATTGGTATATAGAAATGCTACTGATTTTTGTAGATTGATTTTATAACCTGCCACTGTACTGAAAGTGCTGATCAGTTCTAGGACTTTTCTGCTGTAACTTTCAGGATCTCTTAGGTATACTATCATATCATCTGCAAAGTGATAATTTGACCTCTTCTTTTACAATTAGTACTCCTTTAATTTCCTTCTCCTGTCTTATTGCTCTAGCAAGAGTTTCAAGCACTATGAGTGGAGATAGTGGGCATCCTTGTCTGGTTCCTGATTTTAATGGGAATGGTTCTAGTTTCTCTCCATTTAGAATGATGTTGCCTGTGGCTTTGTTGTATATAGCTTTCATTATATTGAGGTATGTTCCCTCCAGTCCAGTTCCCTCTAGGACTTTGAACATAAATGCATGCTGAATTTGGTCAAAAGCTTTTTCTGCATCAATTAAGATGACAATGTGGTTTTTTTCTTTGAGTCCATTTATATGATTAATGACATTTGTTGTCTTGCATGCATTTAACCAACCATTAATCTCTGGGATAAAGCCTATGTGATCATGCTGAATGATCTTTTTGATGTGTGTCTGTATGCAGTTTGCAGGCATTAACTTAAAAATTTTGCATCTATGTTCATTAAGGATATGGGTCTATAGTTTTCTTTTTTGGTTGTGTCCTTTCCCAGTTTGGGTATTAGAGTGATGCTGGCTTCATAGAAGGAATTTGGGAGTTCTCCCTTTGTTTCTATAATTTTGAATAATTTACGTAGTATTGGTTAGAGGTATTCTTTAAATATCTGGTAGAATTGTGCTGTAAATCCATCTGGACCTGGGCTTTTTTTCAGTTGGAAGGCTTTGTATTACTGTTTCAATTTCCTTATATGTTATGGGTCTGTTTAAACTGTTGCTCTCTTCTTGTTTTAACTTTGGTGGGTCCCACGATTTCAGATATCCATCCATTCATTTTAGATTTTCAGATTTAGTTTTTAAAATATTCCCTTGTAATGGTCTGGATCTTTTGGTGTCTATTATGATGTTTCCCGTTACATCTCTGATTTTGTTGATTTGGATTTGCTGTTTCTTTCCTTTGGTTAACTGAGCTAAGGGTCTACCTATCTTGTTTAGGCTTTCAAAGAACCAGCTCTTAGATTCATTGATTCTTTTTTTTTATTTGATTGGATTGTTTCTCTTTTCATTAAATTTTTGCAAAAACTTTATTAAGAATTTCATACATGTTTTTTGATCAAATCCATGCCCACTCCCTCTCCTCCAACATTCCCCCCTCTGAAGAGATAACTCTAAAATCTTTTAAGGATTAGATATAAGCTCCCAAATACTTTTGACATTTTTGGCCTTTGGAACAGAGTATTTTGCTAACAGACCCAAGGATATTTTGACTTTTAGCCAAGAAACTGGCTACATTTCTTTGGGGTCTTTTTACCCTAACTGCCTAGCCAATTCCTACATCCTATTCTTATCACACAGTCCTCTGAAGGGGTTACCCAAATTGCCAATAGGGAATAAGGACGCCGACCACTCTAGCTTTTTCCATGCTGAACAGGGATGCAGGGTGAGGCAATTAGAATACCTCTTCAGTAGGTCTATCTAAAAGACTCCCAAATTTCATAACTCTTGTCTCTAAGGGAAGAAGAAAGTCCTTGAATCATGAATAGATGTGAAGAAGAAGTAAAGGCAAGAGTAATTAGCATTACAAGTTCTAGACAGGGAACTAGAAAAAAGTCAGGACAGGGCAATTTTCAGATGTTCATATGCGAGTCCATTGGAGTTTCTTGACAAGGGCTTCCAAAAACATCACTCTACTGGGTTCTTCCTCATTTTTCTTTTGTCTTCCAAGGCTGGACTAGTTGGCTGCAAAGAGTGGCTGGATACTCAGGTGAGGGTCCAGTGACCCTGCTTGGCACTGTAATGAATGAGCATAACTGTCAGCAAGCCCAATTGTGATGATGTTTAGTGATCAGGCTCAGCCAAAGTTGTAATGAGGGTAGTTATTCCATGCGGGAGGGACTGCTGTATAGCATCAGCTTATTAAAAGGACCTCACATTTAAAAGGATTTGGTGCTAGGAGCCACATGTTCGTTGATTCTTTGAATTGTTTTCTTTGTTTCTATTTCATTAGTTTCTGCTCTGATTTTTGTTATTTCTTCTCTTCTGCTGGATTTGGGTTTCATTTGTTTTTGCCTTTCCAGTGTCTTGAGTTGCAGTGTTAGGTCATTTATTTGGGCTCTTTCTCATTTTTTAATGTAGGCACTTAGAGCTGTAAACTTCTCTCTTATGCCTGCTTTTAATGTGTCCCAGAGGTTGTGTTGTGTTGTATAGTCCTTTTCATTGAATTCCAGGAATCCTTTTATTTCTTTCTTAATTTCTCCTTTGACACACTCATTGATTAGGAGCGTGTTGTTCAGTCGCCATAAGTTTGTGTAGTGCCTTTGGCTTCATCCAGTGTTGATTTTGAGCTTTGTTGCATTGTGATCTGATAGAATGCATGGAATTTTTTACATTTGTTGAGGTTTGTTTTGTGGCCCAGAATATGGCCAGTTTTTTAAAATGTTTCATGGGGTGCTGAATAGAAAGTGTATTCTTTGGTGCTTGGGTGGAATATTCAAAATGTTTGTTAGGTCCATTTGATGTATGGTATCATTTAATTCAGAAGTCTCTGTTTATTCTTTGTCCAGTTGACCTGTTTAATGGAGAAAGTGAAGTATTGAAGTCCCCTACTATTATTGAGTTGGGGTTAATGTGTGTCTTAAAGTCCTGTAGTGTTGTTTTTATGAATTTGGGTGCACCAGTTTGTTGCATATATGTTAAGGATTGTAATATCTTCTTGGTTAACTGTTCCTTTGAGCAGAATGAAATGACCTTCCTTAGCACTTCTGATTAGTTTTACTTTGAACTCTATTTTGTCAGATATTAGAATTGCAACCCCTTCTTGTTTCTTAGTGCCATTTGCTTAGAATATTCTTTTCCATCCTTTTAGCTTAACATAGTGCATGTTCTTGAAGGTGAGATGGGTTTCCTGCAGACAGCAAAGAGATGGAATTTGTTTCTTTATTCACTTAGCCTGCGTCTTTTGACCGGGGAGTGCAGTCCATTGATATTTAAGGTTATTATTGAAAGACGTCTATTGGTTACTATCATTTTGATTGCTGTTATTTGTTCTTTATGTAATTTTATTTTTCCTAGATTATACCTTTATTTATTTTCTTTTATTGCCCCTGGGGGATAGTAATTTCTCTCTCTGCTCTCTGTATTGCTTCAAGTATTCTTTGAAAGGCTGGTTTTGTGGACATGTGTTCTTTCAAGCTATTTGTTTCATGGAAGATTTTTCTTTCTCCCCAAACTATAATAGACAGTTTTTCTGGGTAAAGTATTCTGGGCTAGCATCTATTATCAGGTATAACTGGAAATACCTTGGTCCAGGCTCTTCTGGCTTTCAGAGTTTGCATTGATAAGTCAGCTGTAATTCTCATGGGCTTTCCTTTGTATGTGACTTGTTTTTATTTTGCTGCTTTCATTATTTTCTCTTTGTTCTGTACATTTAGTGTTTTTACTATGATATGTTGTGGGGAGTTTCTTTTCTGATGCTGTTTATTTGGTGTTCTATGTGCTTCCTGTATTTGTATGGGGATGTCTTTCCTTAATTTTGGAAGTTCTCTTCTACAATCCTGTTTAAGATCTGGTCAACACCATTAACCCAAAATTCTCTTCTTCTATTCCTATGATCCGTAGATTTGGTCTTTTCTTGGGGTCCCACATCTCTTGCATATTCCATTCCTTTTTTTTTTTTTTAATTTTTCATAGTCTTTGCTTGAGTGGTCCAGTTCTTCAACTTTATCCTCCAGTGTTGATATTCTGTTTTCCATTTCATTCGTTCTAGTGGTGAGGCTTTCCCTTGTTGTTTCAAATTGGCAAGTTTTGTACTTCCTTCTTCATTTCTCTTGAGTTTTCTTCAATGTTTGTATCTCTTTTGTGAATTCATTCAGAAGTTTATCCATATCCTCTTTTACCTTTTTGTTTTGTTTGTTCATGTGTTCTTTAAATTCATTTAGTTCCTTGATCATGTTTATGATTGTTCTTTTAAATTCAGCATCCTGGGTTATCTCTAGGGGGTTCTCCTTGTAGAACTCTTCTACAGGATTGGTGGAGTTTAGTGGAGACATAGTGTTTTGGCTTTCCATCTTATTATTTCATTGTGATTTTGGTATGTGAACTTCTTTTTTTGTTTATGATTCTGATATGAGAATTAAGTTGAAGTGTGCTTCTGTTTGTATTATCAGATGCCTAGATCCTTTCCTTATTGGTTATGTAAAAGTGGTTGGTACAGGGTTCAGGTTATCTAGAGGGAACTGACGGCTTCAGATCAGCTATTCAGTAGTACCCACAGATGCCCAACTCAGGTTCCAGTCAGGTATACTCAGGCTTCTTTCATCACATGGAGGCAGGATCTGGGGGCTCTCAGGCAGTCTCCTCAGTTCTCAGGCCCTCTGCCTGAGGGAGGCCAGAGGGAGGCCAGAGGGAGGCCAGAACCCAGCACTCTCTAGCAGTCTCTATGCGATTGTTTTTTCAAAATATATTATTTATTACTGTTATGTTTTTATGTGTGTATGAATGTATTGCCTCTAGGTGTATAGGTGCACCCATGTCGTGCAATGCCCGTGGAGGTCAGAAGAAGGCATCAGATTCCCCTGCAAGTGGAGTTACAGATGGTTGATAGCCACCATTTGGGTGCTGGGAATCAAACCCAGGTCCTCTGAAGGAGTAGCCAGGGCTCAAAACTGTTGTACCATCTCTCCAGACCTATTACGCAATTGTTAAATCAAGATCTTCACTATTACTTTTCTATCAACTCAGAGTAATGTCATCAAGCACACAATACACATACAAATATACAAAGCACAGCCCCTTTTCTCCCCCTTGAGTATCCCCGTCCTTTGTTCAGAGGAAGCCACAGTCAATACTGTGTAATGTACTCCTCCACTCGTTCTCTTTATACATAATCTTTTTTTCCAAAAGTTGGGGAAAAAGAAATATTGGTCTCACATGAATTTAAAAGCTATTTCTGCCTGGACTGCAGAGCCTCTGGTGTCCTGGTGCCAGCACCTTTACTAGGTAAGCCCAGTGGTGCCCACCACACCTTGTCCACCCCAGTCTCATTCAACCTCACTATTCCCCGAACTTGTCTCTCCTCCTAGCCTGGGTACTGGCTCATTTCTTGTCTTGGCACCTCAAACACCTGGGCTGACATCTTGGCCCAGAATGCCCACTGCTTCCTGATCCTTTGCATCCAGACCAACCAGTACCTCCCAGTAGTTCCCAGTAGCCCTGGGGGCCTAAACCCGCACCCACCCCTCTTTGCATTCCTGGGTGGCACAGCCCTCACGTTCCTGAGAAAAGGGTCTATCCTGTCCAGGCCCAAATTCCTGAAGGCAGCATCTTTCCTGGAGGGATCCAGACCTTAGGAGACTTGTGCCTTATCTGACAGGTGCCTATGTGGAAACTCCTGAAGAGGAAAGCAATTTGGCCACTCCAATATAAAAAGAAAAGAGAGGACCTGAAGCCTAGTCCAACCAGATATTTATGCCCAACAAGCAAACCACAAAGGCACATAAAGTTTACATAAAGAAGCAGACCTAAACTCAACAAAGGAAGGATTGAGTCTCACACAGGAATCAGAAACTACAAAAGAAATTCACATGTCAAAGTCACACAAGAAAAACCAAAATAACATATCCCTACCAAATACCAATAGTCCTCTAGAGGATTACAATGAGAAGCCCCTAGAGATAATGCAGGACATGGAACTCAAAAGAAAAATTGTAAACATGATAAAAGAATTCAGTGAATTTAAAGAACACACAAACAAAGAAATCAAAGAACTGAAGGAAGATAGGGATGAAATTCCGAATGAATTCAGAAAAGAGTTAGAAATTGAAGAATACTCAGCCTGAAATGAAGAAGGAAGTAAAACACTCAGTAAGCCAATTAGAAACGGCAGAAGAAAGCCTCACCAATAGGATGAATTAAATGGAAAACAGAGTATCAAAACTGGAAGATAAAGTGGACAAATTAGACCCTTTAATCAAAGATTATGAAAAATTTGAGAAAACACAAGAATGGAATATACAAGAAGTGTGTGACAACATAAAAAAGACTAAACTTATGAATCATAGGCATACAGGAATGTGAAGAATCTCAAGATAATGGTATGGAACAGATCTTCAACAAGATTGTAGAAAATTTTCCAAAATTAAAGGAAGACATGCCCATACAAATACAAGAAGCATATAGAACAGCAAAAAGACAGGGCCAGAGAAGAAACTCTCCACAGCATCTCATAGTAAAAACCCTAAACGTACAGAACAAAGAAACAATACTGAAAGTTGAAAAAGAAAAAGTCACATATAAAGGAAAACCCATTCAGATTACAGCTGACTTTTCAGTGCAAACTATGAAAGCCAGAAGAGCCTGGACCAAAATATTCCCAGTTCTAAATGACCACAGATGCCAACCCAAATTACACATATATAAGTTGAAAGAATTCATGTCCACAAAGCCAGCAATTCAGAGAGTTCTTGAAGCTATACAAAAAGCTGAAGAAAGGAATGACTACACCCAAGGCGTGATGGAAAGAAATTCAAAGAACGTATAACTGTGGAAATACACAGCGATATTAAGAATGTGAACAGAAATAAAAATGACAGGATTCAATACACATCTTTCATTAATAACTTTAAATATTAACAGACTGAACTCCCTAGTCAAAAGACACAGAATGGTTGAATGGATTAAGAAACAAAACCCATCTTTTTGTTGTCCACAAGAAACTCATCTTAATTTCGAGGACAGACACTACCTTAAGGTAAAAGAATGGGAAAAAAAATACTGCGAATGATACTAAGAAAAAGGCAGGCGTTGCAATTCTAATATCTGATAAAATAAACTTTAAAACTAATCTGAAGTGATAAAGAGGGCCACTTCATTCTGATCAAAGGAACAATAAACCAAGAAGATATACAATCATGAACATATATTCACCAAACTCTGGTGCACCCAACTTCATATAAACAATATTACAGGACATTAAGACCCAGATTAATATCAACTCATTGATAGTGGGGGAACTTCAATACTGCATTGTCTCCATTAGATAGGTCAACAGGAGAGAGACATCTGAAATAAACAATACCATATATCAAATGGACCTAACAGACATCTACCGAATATTCCACCGAAGCACCAAATATACATTCTATTCATTGCCCCATGGAACCTTCTCAAAAAATAAGCATATACTGGGGCACAAAACAAAACTCTACAAATCCAAAAATATTTTAATAATTCCTTGCATTCTATGAGACAACAATGCAATAAAGCTTAAAATGAACACCAGAAGAAACCCCAGTAACCACATGTACACATGGAGATTAAACAACTCACTCCTGAATGATGAATAGATCAAAGGAGAAATTAAGAAAGAAATAAAAGTATTCCTGGAACTAAATGAAAAGGACAATACAATACAACAAAACCTCTGGGATACATTGAAAGCAGTCCTTAGAGGGAAGTTTATAGCTCTAAGTGTCAACATTAAAAAATCAGAATGGAAAGAACACAAATAAATGACTTAACATTGTAACTCAAGATATTTGAAAAGCAGCAACAAATGAAATCCAAACCCAGCAGACAAGAAGAAATAACAAAAATCAGAGAAGAAATTAATGAAATTGAAACAAAGAAAACAATACAAAGAATCAATGAATCTAAGGACTGCTTCTTTGAAAGTATAAAAAAGATTGACAGACTGCTATCCCAGTTAACCAAAAGAAAGAAAGAGCACCTACAAATGAATAAAATTAGAGATGAAAGGGGAAACATCACAACAGACACCACAAAGATCCAGAACATTATAAGGGAATACTTTAAAAACCAATATGCTACCAAATTCGAAAACCTAAAAGAAATGGATGCATATCTAAAGGCATGGGAACCACCAAAACTAAACCAAGA
>NW_008333659.1:1035900-1037719 GCF_000622305.1 Nannospalax galili
ACCAGATGGATTACAGGAGAATTCTATCAGACATTTAAAGAAGATCTGCATCCAACACTACTTAATTTATTCAAAAAAATAGAAATGGAGGCAGAACTTCAAAAATCCTTCTATGAAACCAACATCACTCTGATATCAAAGCCAGTTAAACATACAACCAAAAAAGAAAACTATAGACCCATATCCTTAATGAACATAGATGCAAAAATTCTCAAATAGATACTTGCAAACCCCATGCAGACACACATCAAAAAGATCATCCACCATGATCAAGTCATCTTTATTCCAGAGATGCAGGGATGGTTCAATATACATAAGTCAATAAATGTCATAAATCATATAAATGGGTTCAAAGACAAGAACCACAAGCTCACCTCAAAAGATGCAGGGAAGGCCTTCAACAAAATTCAACATGTATTTATATTCAAAGTTCTAGAGGGAATTGGACTGGAGGGGACATACCTCAACATAATTAAAGCCATATATAACAAACCCACAGCCAACATCATTCTAAATGGAGAAAAACTGGAAGCATTCCAGTTGAAATCAGGAACCAGGCAAGGCTGTCCACTATCTCTACTTCTCTTTAGCATAGTGCTTTAAACTCTTACAAAAGCAGTAAGACAAGAGAAGGTAATTAAAAGAGTAATAATTGGAAAAGAAGAGATCAAATTATCCCTTTTTGCAGACAGTGTGACATTATATCTAAGAGACACCAAAAATTTCACCAGAAAACTCCTAGAAATTATTAACACGTTAAGTAAAGTGGCAGGTTACAAAATTAATCTACAAAAGTCTGTAGCCTTTCTATATACCAATATCAAGCAACCAGAGAAATAGTACATGGAAACACTCCCTTTCACAATAGCTGCAATAAAATAAAATAAAATATCTCCAAATAAATCTGACCAAAGACATTAAAGAGCTCTACAAGGAAAATTTTAACTCTTTAAAGAAAGAAATTGAGGAAGACATCAGAAGATGGAAGGACCTCCCATGCTCATGGATTGGAAGAATTAATATTGTGAAAATGACCATCCTACCAAAAGTGTATAGATTCAATGCAATGCCAATCAAAATTCCCATGACATTCTTCACAGAATTGGAAAAAAAAAAACAAAACAAAACATCCTAAGATTCATATGGAAGCAAAATTACCCCAGATAGCCAAAGCAACTCTGAGCACTAAGAGCAATGCTGGGGGGATTACTATACCAGATTTTAAACTGTATTAGAGAGCTATAGTCATAAAAATCAACATGGTACTGGCCCAAAAATAGACCCATAGATCAATGGAACAAAATTGAAGAGCCAAATATGAGCACATGCAATTTCAGGCACCTGATATTTGACAAAGGGGCCAAGAACATTCACGGAAGGAAAGACAGCATGTTCAGAAAATTGTGCTGGTGAAACTGGATCTCCACCTATATAAGAATGAAACTAAACCCCCATCTTTCACCGTGCACAAAATTCAACTCCAAATGGATAAAAGACCTCAATGTGAAGCCTGAAACTCTGAAAGTTTTATAAGAAAACTTTGGCAAAAATCTACAAGATATAGGTGTAGGAAAGGATTTTCTAAACCAGACATCAATTGCTCAAGAAACAAGTCAAGAATCAACAAATGGGACCTCATTAAACTAAAAAGCTTCTGTTCATCAAAAGAAAAAGCCAAGGAAGCAAAGAGAAAACCCACAGAGTGGGAGAAAATCTTCACCAACGAGACATACCCGACAGAAGTTTAACATCCAGAATATATAAAGAACTCAAAAGACAAAGAATCAAGAAAACAAATGACCCAATTAAAAGATGGGCT
>NW_008333659.1:1037815-1051303 GCF_000622305.1 Nannospalax galili
TCTTACTGGCTAAGATCAAGAGAACAAATGATACCAAATGTTGGAGAGGATGTGAAGAAAGGGGAACGCTCATCCACTGCTGGTGAGGCTGCAAACTGGTTCAACCCCTATGGAAAGCAGTATGGAGAACTCTTGAAAAACTACAAATGTACCTACCATTTGACCCAGTTATACCACTCCTTGACATATACCCAAAGAACTCGTCCTATTGCAGAGACACTTGTACATCCATGTTTGATGCCACTCTTTTCACAATAGCTAAGAGATAGAAGCAACCTAAGTGTCTCTCAACTTACAAGTGGGTAATGAAACCATGGTTTATTTATACAGTGGTGTTTTACTCAGCAGTAAAGAAAGATGAAATCATGAAATTTGCAGATAAATGGATGGAACTAGATACTGTTACACTAAGTGAAGAAACACAGACTCTGGGGAAAAAAGAAAAGGATGTTCTCCCTCATATGTGGATCCTAGCACAAAATCCTGATCAGTGAATATATATCCAGACATAACTACAGGAACCAGGATAATGAAAAGGGAAAAGGAAGGTAAAGGAAAAGAAATAACCCAAAAGAGAAGAACAGTAGGAAACAGGTGTTAATAATACTGTTATGGGTAACAAAGAAACACAGACTCTGGGGAAAAAAGAAAAGGATGTTCTCCCTCATATGTGGATCCTAGCACAAAATCCTGATCAGTGAATATATATCCAGACATAACTACAGGAACCAGGATAATGAAAAGGGAAAAGGAAGGTAAAGGAAAAGAAATAACCCAAAAGAGAAGAACAGTAGGAAACAGGTGTTAATAAGGGAGATATGGGTAACAATGGGATTATTTTAAGGGGAGTGGGGAGGGAAGGTGATACAAGAAACCTAGGGAGGAAGGAAAAGAAGGAGCTCCAGAGAGGTGCGAAAATAGGAGAAGGGTATTATTAAAGGAGAAATGGGGAAAATGGGGAGTGCCTTAAATGGGGAAACCATGTTGGAAGGGTTAGACAATGCAAGAGATAAATAATGCCTAGCTAGTTTTAAAAAACCAGAGGGAACCATATTATTCCAACAACCTACTGACAAATTATACATACAGCTATATCAAGGAATATAATAAATGTCTAGGCAAGGTTTATCTGAGAACATTTGGTCTTTGCTCAAGCTTTATGTACATGGCGCATGGTAATTAAAAGTACCAGATTGGTAGAACTAACCTTCTTGGATGTTTAACAGACATATTTTGAGGCCTGTACTAAGTTGGTCAGAGGGACATAAAGGACAGTTTTGGCTTCTTGCCCTTAAAGGTCGACTAAGTTCCAGGGGACTATGATCATCTCTCAAAATGTCCTGTAACTGTGGTGAGTGATTCACCTGTCCTCTTGATTATGGAAGCTGTGGAGACCCCACCAGATGGACTTAAATCAGTGTGCAGTCTACAAAGAGGAAGGTCAACAAAGAGGAAACATTTCTTCCATGCTTCCAAGAAAAGCCAGCCATGGTGGAGCAGGACCTTTGACCTATCTTCACACAGATTAAACTGGTAAAAGGAAGGAGCCAGGGCCTCCTCCCAAGCCCATGTGACCCCTGAGGAACAGAGCTTCAAACAACCTTAAGAGTAAAAATGAATTGGTTTATCTGGGTCAACTGTAGGGTCTTAAACACCCAAAAGGAAAGTATAACCAAAGATTAAAGGGGTCAATGTAATTTTTAAGAGTCCATATGTATATCTAAAGGCTACATATCAAGAAACAATGCCAGACAAGAGGAGATACCTTCCTTTGAGTTGTTGGCCAAGGTGGCCAAGAGCCTCCCAGATAAGTAACCCAGCATAGAACTGGGAAAATGAACAGCAGACCCCTATCTTATCTAAAGGAATATTGACAACTGAGTGCTGCTGGATGAGGAACAGCTTATCTTCCTAAAACAAGGATCTCTAGATAGGCTGACTAGATTCAGTGGATGGTCAAGCACTGGGGAATGGCTGGGGCACTGACAACACAGTGGACAGTAACAGGGATGACAGAGTATATGGGCTCCAGTGGTGGCGGTGGAGGCTACGGTAGGGTGCCATTTGGGAAGTGGGTAAATAGATGAATAAGATTATTTGGAATGTTCTGTATGATAAATACACAAAAATAAAAAAATATGAGTTATATTTGAGGAGGAAGCATAAAAACTCACTTCATGTTATTTAGTAGAGGTGAGAAACATTACCATTGAAATCTACCTGATGACTTTATATCCCTGCTCAGGTGCCAAGGATCCGAGTGTAACCAACTGTGACTTGGCTAGTAATAATCAGATACATAGAGATTAGAGATGTATGTGCAAACATCTAAGTGTTAGTAGCATTAAAAATGAGAGTTTCTGTAGGACACAGTATATTTTTAAATAAAATGGGGTTGTTTTTTAAAGGTTAAAAACTCATTCAATTTTATGTTTTACGGGATTTATAGTGAGTTCAATATTGTATTAGTGTATTAATTCAACTGTGAACCTAAAAATTTATAGCCAGTTTTGAAAGAGATGTATATTTGCTCTGGAAATTGTTATTGAAGATGTTAAAACTATAATTAAATGCTTCTTCTAATCATGTGGTTATCAAATAAATTTAGAAAAATATTTTCAAAAACTATTTCTACCAACATTTTGAGGAGCTAAAAATATTTACATATGTAGTATCTAGGACAAAGGGAAGGATGACTATCTTTTCTTTTTATCCTTTAACATAATCCTCCATTCAGCAAATGAACAGCCCAATACCAGAATTGACTTTCTCTTTTGGAGTTGTTGGCCAGAGAGATCCCATAGATCCTCAAACAATATTGGTTATTGCATTGCACTTTGGTACATACCAGAACTTGATGGTAAGACACTATTGCTGAAGACACTACATCCTAGGTCACATAATAAACAAGGAGAAATCAGACTTGTGTTGATCTTAAAGCTACATCTCCTCTGGTTAGTTTTCAAAGTACTAGAAGGTACTATGCATGTTACTGGCAGAGAAAGGTAGTCATCAGCCTCACCCAGCTGTGACTCCTGAAAGCTACAGTAACAACTGGCTTGGAAAAAAAATGCTGATTGGCACAATAGTGGCACAAATATTATGGAATTGACCAGTCACCTAATTATATTTAAGGCCTGCTTCATAAGATGGAATGCACACCTAATGTTGTTATGAGGACCAAGGGCCACATGACTAGAAAGGTCACAGATCATAGGGGAGAACCTAATGCTGTCATTCTGCTTAACAGACATAATATTAAACTGACTCATTATGTGTTATTGTTATATCCATAGGTTAAGTGCATCTCTCAGCTCTCACTAGAGAAGGCTTTTCCTATAGCAGATGGCATTTAACACAGAGATTCATAAATGGTCAATATGAAGAGAATAAGGGACTGTGGAGTGTTTATCCCTAAATAGGACACCTTTATTGTGCTCTCTCCTCCCAAGGTAGGGATCATTGCAGAAGAAGGGGTGAAAATATTTTAAGAGCAAGAGGTGTTAAATGAACACAGGGAAACTGTGTATTCTGGGCACCACAGAATAGTTTCAGATATGAACCCACAGCACTTACGACAACATGCATAAGACCTGTGCAAACCCAAGTCAGATAGTGTCCCATTATGGATGAGGGAGATGGGCAGGAAGCCCCAGCCCTAGGTGAGGATCTATTAACAGTTGATAGATGCTGGGAGAAGGAGAGTCAGTTTTCATTACTGGTGAGACACCTGGTAGGTTGACTAGACTCCAAGAGACAGACACACGCATGAGAGCACTTGGGAAAGAAGCATTACATTCAACGGGCTTAGAAAACAAAAAGACAAATAATAATAGTTTATGAAATTATGGGGGTAGAAAGTTGGGGCTGGAGAGTGGAGAGGACTTTTGCATATGATCAAAATTCACTAAATAAAATTATTGAATCAATAAAAATAAAGAATAAAACACTGGATGCACATATGTTTCTATTTAATAATCTTACATATAAATATAAAGGTAATTTTGCAAATAAAACAGTATTAAATGGAAGTCAATGGTGTATAGAAATCTGTGAAGATTACTGCTATTTTAGCCCTGCTACTTATGCTGTCCTTAAAGGTGTGCTATAAACTCCTCCTTGAGTATATTTCCCCACTCCCAAGAGGCAACAGAATAAGGCTCCAGTATAGCTTTCAGGTCCAGCTACAGGCCAGACTGGGAGCAGAGATGTAGCTCATTGGTAGCGCACTTGTCTAGCATGCATAAGGCTGTGAGAGTTATCCCTAGCACTGCAAAACAAACAACACAGCAGCAGCAACAACATGACTGCAACAGGTTCTGGAGTATCAGCTCAGCCTGTCAGATTGGATTTCATTATTTGTCTTGGTTCTTTAATGTGTAGATTTCTCTTTTTAAATTATTTATTTAATAAGCCCTTAATTAGAAGAAGCATTTCCTTACAACAGCTTTGACACATTCAATAACAATTTCCAGAGCTTAGATGCATCTCTTTAAAAAATGGCTGTAAATTTTGAGGTTTACAGTTGAATTAATACGGTTATACAATATTGTACTTAGTATAAACCCTACAAGATAAATTTGAATAAGGTATAACCTTTAAAAAAGACCTCAGAAGCAGGGATAACAGAGTATAAGGGCTCTAGTGGGGGGAGGGAGGCTATATGAGGGTGCCATCTGGGAAGTGGGTGTATAGTTGAATAAGATGGTTTGGGATGTTCTGTGTGATATAGACACACACACACAAAAATCAACAAATTAAAGAAATGAATTACATATGAGGAGGAAGCATAAAAATTTACATCACGTTAATTACTACAGGTAATAAACATTACCATTGAAATCTACCCGATGACTTTATAAACATACACAGGTGCCAAGGATCTGAATGCAACTGATTATGACTAGTAATAATCAGATACACACAGATTAGAGATGCATGCACCAACATCTCAGTGTTATTAACAAAAGAATGAGTCTTTCTGTAAGAAACTATATTTTAAAATGAAATGGAGACCTTTTTAAACGTTAAAAACTCATTCAATTTTATGTCTTGCAGGGCTTATACTGAGTTCAATATGAAAGATATGTACCTTTGCTATGGAAACTGTTATTGAGTATGTTAAAGCTGTAATGAAATGCTTCTGCTAAAAAATTTTAAATTTAAAAAAAATCTCCATTTCATTTTTAAATATACTGTTTCATACAGAAAAACTCATTTTTAATGTAACTAACACTTAGATGTTTCCACATGCAGCTCTAATCTCTGTATATCTGATTATTACTAGTCACATTCAATTATTTTCTGAGATCCTTGGCACCTGAGCATGCATTTCATAGAGTATTTCCCTGGACAGTTGTTGAGTTGCTCAAATGAATTAGCTCAGTGCACTGAATCATCAAAGTTTTATGATCTATGTTTATAAGAATACTTCTAGGATCACATCAGAATTTTTTCATTAATAGCCAATGGAAAGTTATTAAATTATTCCCATAAAGTTGAAGATTTTCAAATATTTTATGGAAAAATCAAATTTTATTCACGAAAGAGTCTTTGCTGTGTTATTTCTTACATTTTAAGTCTTTGAAATTTGGAATGCTATCTATGGAATAAAAATGACTTACATTTCATCAAAACTTACTATAAAGTACTCTTTCATTAACTCTGGGAAACACAGAGATATCTGATTTATATTTCTATGAATTATTTGGCTTAAATATATTACAAAACTCAAGTGTTTTATTAAAGTAAAGAGATATATAAGTATCACAGTTAAGACGTTATATTCTATTTCCACAGAATTTGAAACCTGTAAAGCCATATGAAATGTAATAAGTTAGGCTGTAACTCTTTTACTTAGAAACAAAGTGTTGGCATTGTATTTGCAGAGTTTGTAACCTCGCAAGTCTTTCCTACAGCTGGGGAGCAGTGAATGCTCTAAGCCTTCACAATTAAGCTAACAAATTTTAGGATATATCTCTGGCTGCAGCACCTTATCATTAGCTAAGTCTAAGGGAAAATAGCAGAATGTCAGTAGAAGAAATGATTTTCTGGCTTGAGATTTGACTAAATAAAGCACTCACTCTGTTGAGAACAATTTATGAGTGAAACAGAAAAGTTGTATGCTGCCTAAAGAGCAAAAAAATAAGTACATTCAACGTAATGCTTAATTCCATTCACTAGAAAAATCCTAGAATATCCATCTCTTCTATTTCTTATGTCTGTGTAAAGCTAAAAGTGGACATTGTGTACCCTGTGCCAAGTTTCACTGGAAGTTATTTCATAAAATTTTGCTGTTCTTTTATAACAAATTAATTTCCCCCGCTTTTTAGTTTCTTAGAACGGTTTATGGTTCTCGCACATTTTGTGCATTATGAACGCCCACCTTCTCTTCTAAACACTCTTGCAAACAGTAACATTTTGTTTACCTTTCTTGACTTTTTTGTTGTTTGCAGACAAGGTCTCATTCTGTAGCCCAGGCTGGCCTAGAATTCACGATGTAGATCAAACTGGTGATCTTCCTGTCTCTGCTTCTCAAGTCCTGGAATTAGAGGTCAACACCATCATTCCAACCAACTTTGTCTCTTTACTGTGTCTTTTTAATGTACGAACACAGTGAAAGTCTTTAAATGAGTTAAGATGCCATGCAATATGTTGCATAATATAATGTCTGATTACAGACTACTTTCATTTTTAATTTAAACCACTAGAATATCACATGCAAAATAAAATGATAGGGAAACCACATGACTATAACGGTATTTATAATACAAACACTAAGAGCAGGTTTAATGTGCTTGCTGAATTGCTGCAAGTCTGGAGATAAATCCTTTAATCATATTCTTGGTATCAAGATGACCCAAGTCTTGAAGTACGTAATAATGAAGTTGGAGGGACTTAGTGAATGACACTACAAATTGGGTTAAGTCAAATGTAGACTTTTTAGAAAACAATACACCCATGTGATTGACATAGAAATATCGTTATAATCTTTGGCGATTTCGAATACACTATAAAATGAACTGTTCAATAGCAGGAGTTAAAATAGGAGTCAATGAATAAGACCAAATTGAAATTAAGGAAACATTTAATTTAGATTTTAAAAGAATATACACCCCAAAGCCCCACAATATGTTTAATAAAAATGATCTATTAACATAGTCTACATAATTTCCTAGGAGTCTATATTGCTATAAGGGGCTATATATGTATTTATCAGAAAACATGATGTAAGAAAACTGCATTTTTAATGAACCAATGGAAACATTAAAATGATTTTTTCTTCATAACAGTGCTATTAAACATATACATTTATTTACTCATGCACATGTGAAGTAGCATGCATGGATTCCTCATAAAAATTTAAATCTATTTCTTAACACTGTAGTGCTAAAGGGCAAGCAACTTTTAGAATCAGGATGCACAAAAAAGCAGTTCACTAAAAATGTTTATCTGAGGAAAAACACTAATGTGTCAGGGAATTTCCATCATAAGAAAACACAGCATATTAAAGGGTATAAAGTAGAAATAACTTGAATTTCTCTGAATATTCTAATACTAGTACACCTTTACTGAATGAAATAAATTAAATGCTACAACAAAACATAAAACTATTTACTTAATTATGCAAGATCCAAAGTACTCAGTTACCATTGTAAGATCCCTTAAGATTAGTGTAGTCTTTTGTTTTACTAATTTCTTCTAGTATCAAAGTCTGCAAGGCTCTTTCCTGGTTGATGAATATTTAAAGTAATTTAGACATTCAAACAATCAAATTAGTAACATTCACTTACCTTTAGTAATATTGTAACTTAATATTTATTTTTATAGAAGAGAGAAGTTAGAATTTTGAAATAATGCAAGTTAAAAAAGTAGTCTCAGATAAATGTTTGTCTTAAAGTGTTCTTTCCCAAGTTCTAATAGAAATTTGAAACTACTTCATAAAATGAAACAGTTCTAAAAATGACCCAAGAGATACAAAAATGTCAGTTTTAATACATAACAGTTGTTAGAACTTTTACATAAAAACCCAGTTATATTTCTCATCATAGAGAATCTGAACAGCAGTGTTACATTCAAAAGTGTCTTCAAATACCAAATGTAATAATCTTCTCATACAGTTTTCGACCTGAACAAAATAATGAGAAATGTATTTCTCACTCAGCTAGTTTAATATCCAATAAATAAAGCTTATAATTAAACTTTTGACATAAAGTTGTAGCACTGTTATATATAGAGTCACCAAAAGGTTCAATTTACTAAGGTTAAAATTGCATTCTAAACTTGCAAGCACCTTAAAAATCCTAAAATATATGAATCAAAGATGAATGACTTGGGGATGGCAAGATGGATCAGCAGGTATCTCCACGCCTGACAACTTGAGCTCAATCCCTGGAACTCACAAGGTGAAAAGAGAGAACTAACTCCAGCAAGTTGTTCTCCAGCCTCCACATATGCACTGTGACAAGTGCATGCACGCGTGCACGCGTGCACACACACACACACACACACACACACACAATGTAAAACAATGAAAGAATTATAAACTTCAATTCACAATTCATTATAAAGTAAGGAGATTCCAGCTCATTCTTATTGTCACTGACAGATTAGCCAGAACAAAATTAGCAGACCTAGATAACATGAAATAAGATTTAAGACAAGCAACAAAATTGTTTGATTTATTGTACACACATTCTCTATGTAGGAAAATCTTAAGGGTGAGTATATGTTTTCTGAATTAGAGCTCTACTTCAAGACTGCAATATAGAAATGCTAAGATCCAACCTGCTGGCCTGCCCAGCAAATGTCTGACTTAAATTGTAATTCTATCCAGAATCTATAGTTTACCAACCTGCTCTCTAGAATCCAGACTTGCCAGCCCCTACTATCTCAAGTCAGTTCTTTAAGGGGTAAAGATCTCTCTCTCTCTCTCTTTCTCTCTCTCTCTCTCTCTCTCTCTCTCAATGATAGACAGATATAGAAGCCAATAGAAGCACATCTGCTATAAGTCCTTCAATCAAGCAGGAAAGAGGTGGGGGCAGGGGAACCACATCAAAAATAGAAAGCAATTCAGAGCCAATGCAGTCAACAGAAACAAGGGACTTTATAATAGGTTTCCAACTGATTCTGTAAAAGAACATCTAACATAATAATAATAATATTAACAAATACCTTGTTCATATTAACAAATACCTTTCTTTTAAATATCTAAACTTTTTTAAGCATCTAAGTCAGCAGGTGCTCCAGTAGAGTGCATTAAACTGGGTGTTATAATCTCTAAACTAGAATAAACATTTTTTCCTAATACAGATGGCTTGCTAAATCTTGCCAGGTTTCCTGAGTCATGTCCCACATTCTGAAAATGACAGTTTCTGAGGTTGAAACTTCAGCCTCTGGTATTCTAAAGTCTCGATTTACTTTTAGCAGTATTGGCAAAGATTGATCCTAACTAGTATTGGAAGAGCAGTATCGTATCCCATCAGGAGATATGTGTTGTTTATATTCTATCACTAGGCTTCTGCTGTTTTGGGTAAAGTCACGTTATTTTTTTAAATGTAAAAAATCAGATTTTTCTTCTTGTAATCAGAAAATATTCTCCATGACATCATGCGGTCAATCTGGCAATATGGGAATGTTGTATTTCCTTTATTATTATTATTATTACAATTTCATATTTATTGGTTTGACATTTTTCTGGAAACTAGAATTTCTCTTTAGCTTGGACTATTTGTTTATTGTGAAATATGGCTATTATAGCAAATTTATTTCATTATAATTCATGAAATATATGACTCATCTGTCATCATGTTTTTATATTTTAAACCTATGTCTTTTTTTCAAAAATGTTTTATTATTTTATTTTGTTTTGTAGACATGCATTGCCTGCATATGTATAAATGCACCTGTGTCATGCAATGCCTGCAGAGGACAGAATATCAAAATTTCCCTGAAACTGGAGTTTATGGACAGTTGTTAGCCACCAGGTGGGTGTTGGCAATCACCTGCATCTTCTGCAAAAGAAGCAAGCTCTCAATTCCTGAGCCATCTCTTGAACCCCAATTTTTTCTTTACTGACATTTTAAATATAACTTAAAAAAAGTTTTTTATTTATTATAGTGTGTGCATATATACATGTGTGTGCTGTTGGGGTGGAGGGCATGCCACAACGCATGTACAGTGGTCATAGAACAATTTTGTGGCTTTGGTTCTTTCCTTCCACAATGAGTCCCAGGCACTGAACTCACCTTGCTAGCTTTGCATAAGTGTCTTTTAGCCACTGAACCATCTTGCTGGCCCTTAGAACTTTGCTTTTTAATGTTAATTTGCATCTACACTTTAAAAATTTTACACACAGGAAAGTTTAAATTTGTTAAAACTCTTTCGTGAAATGCCTCAGGATATCAGCAGCCTTACCCTGGTTTCAGCTGACATGCTATGATGGCCTGCGTTTTATGCCTTCTGCCCTGGTCACGCCCTACAGAATGGAAACCACTGTCATTGGTACTTTCATTCACTCACTTCTGTTTCTATTTGCAGTTACTCACCATCTTGACTTGAATGTCAGATCTTTCTTCTGCAGTCATTTCATTTCTACCTCAAGATCATCTTTTAGAAGTTTTTATGCCAACTGTTTGTTATAAGATTTTACTTTTACATTTGATTTAAAGTTCCCTGTTTATTCTCCGTTTTGAAAATGTTTTGTCAGGTGTATAATTCTCTGTCGACAGAGATTTTTTTTTTAGATAGAATCATCATCCCAGTGGTTTCTAGGCACCGAAAAGTTTTCTCCTTATTTAATTGTACTTCTCTGAAATTACCTATATTTTTCTCTAGAATTTAATAAAAATCTGTTTGCATTGACATTCTGTGGTTTTACAGAATTGTGACTAATTGGGTTTTATTTTATTTATTCTATTTTTGCTTTAATATCTGTGTACTGCAGTCCTTCAAAAATCCTAGCAAATTACCTCCTATTTTCTCTTCAAATTTAGTGCTTTTCTATTTTTCCTACTCTCTGATTTTGGTGCTCTTTCTTGTATTTGGTTCCCTGTTTAAATATCCACCAGAACTTCATTTCTCTGTTTAAAATCTTCATTGTCCATCCGGTGTTGTCACTGTCCTGCCTTCTGATCACTTGTGTTCTACCTTCTAGATCACACACCCTCTCCTCAGCTGTGTCTAAGCTAACATGCTATTCAATCTATTCATTGCCTCTTCCCTTCTTCCATTAATAAACTATTCCAACGTCTCCATTTGTTTATTTTGTTGAGGTAATTCTTGTACTTTTGCTAATATCATTACTCCTTTTTTGAGATTCTTTTCATTTCATTTTACATCTCATGTGGGATGATTTCATGTTCTATTACTGATAGTTTCAAATCTTATTCTGGGGGAACTGGGCCTTTAGCATGATTTGGTTTGGCTTAGATTCAATAATATCCATCTTTTCTTTGAATGCTTGGTAATTTTCTTATATGATAGGATATGCTTTCTTGCAGAAATACAATCCATTTATTTCTGTAGGCCCTAGGGAATATCCCTAACACGAGCTTTCCCTGACTCCTCTCAGGGTTCATGATTCAGTCTATCCATGATGATTTTGTTCCTCTTCCAGACAGAAGAGAGTATATTATACACTAATGTCTTTCAAACTGACACTTCATCCATGAATAGGGGCCAGAAGTAGACAAACTTCACACTTCTGGGGAAGCTGAAACTTACAAGAATTCATGAAGAAGAAGCAGTGAACACCTTGCAGGGGAGGAGCCTCTGACCAGCCCAGTTGCCCCAGGAGATTCTAGGACCTGTTAATCTGTCAAGCTGCCTACAAGTCATGTAGAGAACTCCAAGACTGCAGTTTCATGAGTCATCACCCATGTTAGGGTAACCTTCATGTGATGTGTTGTTTGAGTTCTCTTCCTGTAAGTAACCCCAATAAAAACTCATTGGTTCACCAAATTGGACTTTAATGGAATCACTGCTTTAGTCTGCTGTGGGTACCCTATGTAGGATGACTAGACATATGTGTGTCATGTACCCCCAAGAAAATTTTCACACAATACAATGCCATACAAGGACTCTGGAGAAAAGGATTTTTACAGAAACTACTGCTCTCCCAGCTCTGTTTTCAGATTTGGGGTTTGTTTTTATTTCCTATCAGGAGACTGAATAGACTTGTTTGTGTTGTTCTTACTGCTTAGAACCAGTACAAGGAAAACGTAAATTAAATCATATAAATTTTATGTATGTGTTCATTATTTTGGCATGAATTGATTTATTAAAGAATATAATCAGATACTACTAGTGGCCAAAATTAAACTAAGATTTGGGGTAAAAAATGCTATTTGTATATGGCTATTTCAAAATAAAGTACCTCAGAGCAGAGGCTGGGATGTGACTTAGCAGGCAAGGGGACTTGAGCTGAGTTCCAGTCAGCAGTAATGTGAAAGGCTGTTTCTGGTCACTTCTGCACGTAACTCCAGAATTATGGAGGGTGGAAGCAGGGGATCTCTGGGTCTTGCTGGCCACCAGCTTGACTCCAGGTTTAATGAGAGGCTCTGTTTGAAAGGAATATGGTGGGGGGATTGCAATAAACCAGAAGACCTGACTTCTTCCTCTGATCCTTGCACACACACTGGGGCATACATGCACAAAGCAAGTGTGCCCCACATGTGAGCATGCATCACACACATATACACACACACATACACACACACGCACATACACACACACACACACACACTCACACATACACATGAAAATGAATTTAAAAAGAAGAAAATAGTACCTCGGTACAAATTATTTCCACTAATATATAAAATTGCCTTATTATCTTATTCTATTAAGATGTTTCCTAGTATTTTACTAGCTTTTACTACTTTACAAATCATTTATTTATTTATTCCATTTATTTATGTACGTGTGTATATGTGTGATAGGTATGAGGCAGATATGTGTTTGCCATGGTGCATTTATGCAGGTCAGAAGACTACCTTCCAGAATATGTTCCCTCTTTCACCTGGATTCCAGTAGGATCAAACTCAGATCATCAGGTTTATGCACCAAGTACATTTACCTGCAAGCCATCTTGCAGACCCTATTTTATTAGTTTTTAAACATTTCATTTTTCCCCTATGAAACTGCAAATGGGAACAGTTGGTTTTTGGTATTAAACTGTTTAGAGAACAGAAACAAAGCATAGTAAAGGCAAATGATATTTAAATAGCTAAACCTGTATGAACTCCAAATGCTTGCCATTAACTTCCTTTGCTTTAGAACCTCTATCTATCTAGATATTCTGGAACTTTTTGTAAAAGAGATTTCTCTTTCTCTCTCTTTTTTTTTAATTTTTAAAAATGATTTATTTAATAACAACATACTTAGAAGAAGCATATCATTACAACACAATTGACATATTCAATAACGGTTTCCTGAGGTAGGATGCATCTCTTTCAAAATTGGCTGTAAATTTTTAGGTTTACAGTT
>NW_008333659.1:1051811-1056594 GCF_000622305.1 Nannospalax galili
AAAAAAAAACCCTTTTTTTTTTTTTTTTTTTTTTTTTTTTTTTTTTTTTTTAAAGAAAAAAGAATATTACTGTGGGTTTGGGAAGCAAATCCAATGAACTGTTATCTCAGGAGATAATAAGGACAGCAGAAGTCATCTGTTTCTCTTTTTCTTTTTGTTTGAAATTGATATCTGATTTTAAATTTCAAAAGCAATTCGGGCATTTTTAAAATCTCTAGTTATTTCTCAGATCTCTTAAGTGAGTTAGGAGTCAGCCTGAACTGTAAAAGTCTTAGAGGCCGGAGAGGAAACAGAATAGGTCCTTGCCCTCCATGGAGTCAACTGAATGAAAAAAGGAAGCAGTGTCAGAGTGTGGGATCTGTCATATTAATAGTCTAGAAAGAAATGTTAATCAACCCTGATTTCCTCTTTGTTAATTTTTGTACAATGAGATATTTTTTAGACCAGGATGCACTGGCCTTTACTGTTATTTCATTGCTATTTAACATAACTGAAGGACCTGTAATTTTAAGTGTGTTGTTTGTCAAAGGAACCTTAAGTCATGCACATTTGAGCAGATTTATTTAAATAAAGACATTTTCCCCTTTAAAGCAAAATTCGCTTCTTGGTAACTAATGTTCTTCGGATGATTAATGAAGGTCTTACAATAGGAATTAGCCTCTCCTCTCCCTCCTGGGTTCAGATGCCCCACTGAGACTCTCAATTTGCCCTCTACCTTCCTCAGACTCCCTGGAGAAAACTGGAAACAGGTGCTGGGGAACTTGTTATTAATTCAGATCAATCATGCCATTTAATTAGAGGAGTTCTTCAGTCTAGCTTTTAAAGACAAAGTTGGTGAGAAGTTCAAAATTATCAAAATAAAAATAATGGCTTTCTTTCCAACATTCAAGTTAATTTTCTTTTCCCTAATGACATTCCTTAAATTTTCTTACATTTATCTATTTAAATAAATAAATAAATAAATCAATAATGGAGAAACTGGAGTCAATGAAATGAAGGTAAAGCTAAGACACCTCTTGATTTACTTGTGTGTAGACTATGGTGATGGCTGTTTTCCAACACATAGTCCACACATCATTCCTTTTACAGATTGTAGCTAGATATATTCTAAAAGGAAAAACTGTCAAAAAGTGAAATAATGTACAAAATACAGGGTATACTCAAGGTTTCTCTGTTGTTGAACTTCACAAAGTCTAAAATATTCAATATAATGAGTAATAAAAATCACTGTAAATTAATAAAAGATTTAAAATAATACTACTGAGGTGTCCTATATAAGTTATTATTTTAACACAGACTACATTTTGTGTATCATTCAATATCAGACTTTCATAGGACTTAAGAAAACTTTGGATGTCTTTTCCAGGGAGTTTAAGTGAAATTTTTGTCCACTTACTGTGCTTTAATTATTACTTTCCCTAACTTTGAATCTTGATTATTCTACTATGAATGCCACTTTAAAGCCTGTAAATAGTTCACATTTTTCTGATACTAAGACAAACTCTTTCCTGTTATTTGTGCTTGACAAGACTGAACTGTCCAATTTATTTTCCAATCTATTTTTCACATTTTTATTTACTTGGCATCAAAACAAAGCAATGCAAGGAAAATTTTCCTCTGGCATTAATTGAATACTATGAGATTCCTTTGAAGAGTTAGCCAGGGACCTAAGTGCGAAAAAGAGCTAGTTATGACCTCAGACCCTACTACTCTGCAACAATGTACCTCACTGCAGTCTTCTAAACACCCAGTGGGGCTAGGGTCCTTTGCGGCTTAGTGGTAGAGGATTTGCCTTGCAGGTGTAAGGTCATGGGCTGCTCTCTACATGTGATCTCTGAAGAAGAAAACTGAAGGCATTTTAGCACAATATTCCCCTGATTGCCATGTTGTCATTCTCTTCTGATGCTGGAGGCTGAGTAATTCATGATTTCTGTTTGCATAAAGAAAACACAAATTGACTTCAAGTTTGTCACTTTTCTTCTGTGTTTATCCTTACTAAACAGCACTTTCCTCCTCTGTGCCTTCAATTGCTTCGCTGTGGAGTATGTAAACCTTTTATTTGCTTGCTGATGCCAGCTTTTTCACAATCATCCCTTGGAGACCAGTAACAGTTAAAATATTATTGGGTTTTTTGGTGTTGGGGACAAAAAAAATAAAATACCTTGATGAATGCTGTAAGAACTCTGCATTTTGATAAAAAACTCTGTTTAAAACGTTGATTTAGATTTACTTGCTAAGCTTGCCTGTTCTGCCTGATTTGTATCTACCACACATGGATGATTAACCTAGTTGAAATGCTAAGAATTGAAGTGCTGTAAACCTCCTTCCTGGACCCTGGACCCCAGACTCAGTTGATTTACGTGAAACTGAATGGGGGTCGATTGTTCTGACCAGACCTGCGTGTCTTAGGAAGCCAGTCGGCCCCAGCTAGCTGGAAAAGTAAAGACTCTGCTTGATTTTTACATCTCCAATCCCGTGTGTTTGTTACCTGGAGGGGACCCATCGAGTCACGGACCCTAACATTTTGGGGGCTCGTCCCGGATTTGATGGGGGACCCCTGGAAAACAAAAGACGGGTGGAGGCAGAGTTTCATATGAGGAAGGCCCTCGTAACAAGTCTCAGGTTCGAGTCCTGAGCAGGGAAGTCCAGGTTCGAGTCCTGGCCCTAGGGTTGGAGAGATCCTACTCTGGGAAGGAAGCTTAACGACAGGAAGCTGGCGCCAGAAGTGGAAAAGGTCGAACTCCTGACCCTACGGCAGTCCGAGTGGACGCCCTTCGGGAGAATTACCAGGAGCCTTGGGAATCTGGAAGGTGAGAGTGAGAGTGGTGAATGCGGCGCGCGCCAGAGTGAGAGGAGGACCGGTCCGAGTGAAAGTAGTGAAATGTGGTGTGGATGTATGCTGATGGTTACGCTCCTTATAGTAGTAGTGGGATTGGTTCTGTATTTCTCTATACGCACCTGGTTCTAAAACTTTTTTCCTCTCCATATACTGTTCCATACTCGGGACCAGAGTCTTCGCGTGGGACCGTTAATGACAAAGGAGCAACTGAGGCCTACTGGTCAGGGCCACTCCCTGATGTAGGTGGAAGGCTCTTAGTCCTCTTAACGGACCCCGACAGCCCTCACGGGTGGAGACGAAAGCCCCTTCTCACACTCTGCAACTCTAGTCCTTGGCGCTAACCATTGGACTACCCTTTCCTGTCAACCACTACAACAGCCCCGCGGGCACGGGTCGAGCAATTAAAAGCCACAGGGCATTCGCCGCTGAAAGACTCCTGTGTAAGGATAAGGGGGTCCCAGATGTGAATCCCAGATAAATTCACGTCCCCCACAGAAGAAAAACTAGGCAACAGAAGGCACTCGTTCACAAGCACAACCACCGGTCATCATTGTCTGAAGTGGTTTCTTTCCTCTCTCTCTCACTCTCTCTCTCTCTCTCTCTCCTTTTACTTTCAGTTCCCCAGGTACTATGGGCCAAACTCATTGTGCCCCAAAGGCACAATTCTTTCTCACTTTTTAGAAGTAAAGAAGAGGGCCTTGAAACTGGGCCCTAGCATCAAGAAGGGTAAGTTTGAGGCCCTCTGTTCCACCGGGTGGCCGGCTTTCAGGATAGGTTGGCCCAACCAGGGGTCTCTTTCTCTGGATACCATAGGCAAGGTTAAGGCAGTCATCACCCAACCTGACCCCGAAGGACACCCAGACCAGCTCCCCTATATCCTTTTATGGGAAAATTTGGTTGAGGACCCCCCATCATGGTTGGGGCCTCTCCTGGAGTGAGGACCCCATGGGGGCCCCCCAAAGGCCACCATCCTGGTTGCCCAGGAAGGGCCAAAGTCCCCCAGCTGCGGAGAAGGAGAACCTACTGCCCCACTAGTTCTACCTGAGAGCTCCCCCCTCTACCTCCCATTGCCGGTTGATCAGCCACCGCCCTATGCAGCTTCCAGGAGGGGAGGAGCTGGGGGTCCTCCCCAAGGGGGAAACATGGAAGAGGCTCAGCATGGGGAAATGGCGGTGGCTATCTCCCCAGATTCCTACACCGGAGAGGAGAGACAGCCTGGAGGGGGAGGGGCAGGAATGCAGTTAAGGTCCCGGGGAAACAGGGACCGGATAGGAGAAGCCTCCTCCTCCACTGGAGGAGCCATGCCCATCCTACCCATATGGGCAGTTGGCAGCCCGGATGGCCAGCAGTATCAATACTGGCCATTTTTTCCAGTGATCTCTATAATTGGAGAACCCAGAACCCCCCTTTTTCTGAGGACCCTAAGTGTCTTATAGGTCTGGTGGAATCTATCATGTTCACTCACTGTCCCACTTGGGATGACTGCCAGCAGCTACTCCGCACCCTCTTTACCACCGAGGAGCGGGAGCGGATCCTTAATGAAGCCAGGAAGAATGTTCTCAGAGAAAATGGAAGACCCACCCCCCTCCAACCCGCCATTGATGAAGCGTTCCCTCTCACGCGTCCGAGCTGGGATTTTGGGACGGCAGAAGGTAGGGAGCGTCTCCGAGTCTACCGCCAGACTCTAATGACCGGTCTCCAAGCAGCTGCAAGACGGCCTACTAACCTAGCAAAGGTAAAGACAATTGTTCAGGGAGAAGCTGAAAGCCCGGCCGCATATCTGGAAAGGTTGTTTGATGCTTACAGGCAGTATACCCCTATAAACCCAGAAGCAGAGGAACACAGGTCAGCTGTGGTTTTCTCCTTTATTAACCAAGCAGCTCCCGATATCAGGAGAAAGCTCTACAAGCGGGATGACCTGGGAGAGATCTCAATTAGGGAACT
>NW_008333659.1:1059124-1060278 GCF_000622305.1 Nannospalax galili
TGGTCTCCAAGCAGCTGCAAGACGGCCTACTAACTTAGCAAAGGTAAAGACAATTGTTCAGGGAGAAGCCGAAAGCCCGGCCGCGTATCTGGAAAGGTTGTTTGATGCTTACAGGCAGTATACCCCTATAAACCCAGAAGCAGAGGAACACAGGTCAGCTGTGGTTTTCTCCTTTATTAACCAAGCAGCTCCCGATATCAGGAGAAAGCTCTACAAGCGGGATGACCTAGGGGAGATCTCAATTAGGGAACTACTACAGTAGGCAGAGAAGGTATTCAACACTAGAGAATCTCCAGAAGACAGAGAAGAGAGATTGCGGAAGGAAGAACAGGAGGTGAGAAGAATAGGAAGGAAGACAGAGAATTCCAAAGAAAGGAGAACAAGAAGCAGAGGGAAGAGTTAGCCAGAATCTTTTTGGCCAGAGTGAAAGGGAGTCCTGAGACACACCGGAGGCCAGAGCCCCACCCAACCAAACTGGGATGGGAGCAATGTGCCCTGTGCAAAAGATATGGGCACTGGAAAAGAGAATGTCCACAAAGAGGAGAAAGACAGGGAAGGGGGGGCCCATCCGGACCCTACACTTGGGACAAGACTGACGGGGACGGGGCTCGGTACCTCTCCCCGAGTCCTGGGTAACCCTATACGTAGAGGGGACTCCCACCGGCTTCATGGTAGACACAGGGGCACAATATTCAGTTCTCACTCAAGCCCGTGGCCCTCTAAAACCAGGAATCACAAGCATAGTTCAAGGGGCTACAGGAGCTAAGAGGTGTGCCTGGACCACCAATAGGAAGGTGGACTTGGGAAGGCATCAGGTGTCCCACTCCTTCCTGGTCGTGCCGGAGAGCCCAGCGCCACTACTAGGAAGAGATTTGCTCACCAAGATTGGGGCCCGTATCCACTTTGAGCCAAAAGGAATAAGAGTAATGGACTTGGAGGGGCAACCTCTGCAACCGGCTCAAGTATTGTCACTGTCCCTGGAAGACGAATATCATCTGTTCCCAGTAACCCTGGAGAAAGGAGACCAGGGAGACATGGGTCCTTGGCTGCGGGAGTTTCCTTCCGTCTGGGCCAAAACTGGGGGAGTCGGGCTCACTAAACACTTGCCCCCGGTGGTAGTTCAACTTAAAGCCACAGCCCTGCCTGTCCAAGTC
>NW_008333659.1:1063843-1070269 GCF_000622305.1 Nannospalax galili
GAGAAAGAAAGGTGCTTAATATAGAGCATGGTATCTCCCCGGGGGACACAGTCTGGGTAAAAAGACACAGAGTAAAGACCCTTGAACCTAGGTGGAGGGGACCTCATGTTGTGTTGTCTGTTACTCCCACTGCCTTGAAGGTTGACGGTATTGCTTCTTGGGTACATCACACCCACGTTCGTAAAGCATCACTTCACCAAGACTCAGAGCTCGACATAAAGACGTGGAAAGCGTGGAAAGATCCAAACAACCCTCTAAAGATACGGCTAAGTCGAACTTGAGAGGATTTCTACCCTGCGCTGTCTCAGGACTTGCCAAGCATCCCTGCCGCCACTGAGACTCCCTTATGAAGCTCTCCACGCAGACTGGATGGGTGAGGATGCTGCTGGTAATATATTATTTAGCAACTAACTGTGGACATTTTGCAGATGGGACCAACCCGCACATACCAGTGCAAGTTACTTGGGTTGTCACTAACTTGGAAACTGGGTCCCCAGTGTTAACGTGGTCGGCCGTGTATCTCCCCAATACCTGGTGGCCACCTTTAGATATAGACCTCTGTACTTTGGTAGATGGGGCCTGGGACCGGGAATGGGCAGCGATTACCCGAGATGTGGAAGACTCCTCCCACGGATACAATTGCAAGTTTGAGTCGGGAGTTCGCTACCTTAGACAAAAACAATTCTATGTTTGCCCAGGGCCACAGTATAAGCCCAGTTGTGGGAGACCAGACCAGTACTACTGCCCACGATGGGGCTGTGAGACCATGGGTCAGACATACTGGTTAAGTAATGCCCGTGGGGACTACATCACCCTCAAACGAGATGTGACAGGCCCCCCTTGTAAGCCAACTTGGGGGCTCGAACCACAAGCCTGCAACTCTTTGCTTATCAGATTCACAGAAAAAGGAAAAAAGTTCTCCGGATGGGAAGGGGTTAACACCTGGGGCCTGCGATTGCATAACTATGGGTCTGCAATTTTGTTTACAATCACTAGACGCCAGGTGACTTTCGTCACGGCAGTAGGGCCCAACCCAGTGCTAGTCCCAGGAGTTACCATGGATACACCCAAGGGAGCCCCTCCCTCTCCTCCTCCTGGCCCAACTCTACCTACAGGATTTACCAAAAGGCCTCCTAAGCCTTTGTCCCAGATCCGCTATTACAGGCGGTCACAGGAATTTGTTAAAATCATAAATCAAACTTATAGCCTCTTAAATGTAACTAGCCCTGAATTGGCCAGATCTTGTTGGCTCTGCTATACTGTTACCCCTCCCTATTTAGAGGGGATTGCTACTATGGGTTCCTACAACGTTTCCCATAATGTCTCCCAATGTGCATGGGGTACGATACCTAAAATTACTTTGGAGCAGATTTCAGGATCGGGACTATGCCTCGGTGAGATTCCACTACAATACTCTTCCCTCTGTAACCAGACCAAGAATCTCTCTGAGTCAAGAGGGGCCTTCCTTATTCCCCCTCCAAATACTTGGTGGGCATGCTCCTCAGGATTAACCCCTTGTATTTCGGTGGATGTTCTAAAGGAAGGAGGTTTTTGTGTTCTTACAATTCTTCTTCCCCATTTGGTTTATCACTCAGAGGAAGAGTTTCTGCACACTTACACTCCCTCTCTTCCTTTCCCGATGTGTTCTAGGAGAACCCCAGTGATTTTAGCCGTGACACTTGCAACCTTAATTAGTACAGGTGTAGCAGCAGGAGTTGGCACTGGAGCCACTGCCCTGATACAAGGGAGGGACCAATATAATGCTTTGCGCACTAGCCTGGATTTAGATCTACAAAGAATAGAAGAATCCATAACCAAACTGCAGGACTCTATAGGATCCCTGGCTGAAATCACGTTACAGAATCGCAGAGGGCTGAACCTCCTGTTTCTACAGCAAGGGGGACTGTGTATTGCCCTGAAGGAGGAATGTTGTTTTTACAGAGACCATTCAGGTATAATAAAGGATAACATGGCAAAGATACGAGAGGGATTAGAGAAACGAAAGATGGAAAGGGAAGCCAGTCAAGGGTGGTTCAGCTCTTGGCTTAATCAAACTCCTTGGGTGTCAACCCTTCTCTCCACTGTTGTAGGGCCCTTGATTATCCTCCTCTTGCTTGTCACGATTGGGCCCTGTATAGTAAACAGACGGCTGAGGTTTGTCCAAGAAAGAATAGACTCGGTTCATCTCCTGGTGCTGCGGCAGAAGCACCAGGTTGTAGAGTCAGCTGAGGAAGATTCCTCAGTTTAACCAAGACAAGGGGGGGATGTTGGGAAAAAAAATGAAATACCTTGATGAATGCTGTAAGAACTCTGCATTTTGATAGAAAACTCTGTTTAAAATGTTGATTTAGATTTACTTGCTAAGCTTGCCTGTTCTGCCTGATTTGTATCTACCACACATGGATGATTAACCTAGTTGAAATGCTAAGAATTGAAGTGCTGTAAACCTCCTTCCTGGACCCTGGACCCCAGACTCAGTTGATTTACAATGTGTCCTGTAGGCCTGTTTGCACATACCAGATAACCGATAAGGAACAAAGAGAAGGAAGTTGTGAATGGGGGTCGATCGTTCTGACCAGACTTGCATGTCTCGGGAAGCCGGTCGGCCCCAGCTAGCTGGAAAAGTAAAGACTTTGCTTGATTTTTACATCTCCAATCCCGTGTGTTTGTTACCTGGAGGGGACCCATCGAGTCATGGACCCTAACATTGGTAGCCTCTTTGGGTTCTGGGCCCAAGATTCATGCTACTTCACAGTCCAATGGACAATTTATCCCAGCAAAATTAACTAGATATGTAACACTTTTTATGCAGCCTCAGCTACCATACCATTGAATTGGAGATCCTCCTACTTCTACCCACATCAGACAAGGATTGCAGGCAGATTTGTGTGAACTTGCCCTGCCTCACACCCTTTTTAGAATGATAACATCTATTTCATTAGTGAGACTTTAGCTCACAGCCTAGTAATTTAGAGCATTTGGGAAGGAATCACCCTGCAAGTACAGCATTTTCATCAGTGGGGAGCCACTCAACACAGATTTAGAATGTTCTTATTGCTGTTACTTAGGCTGCAGATTAAGTTCAGATTAAAGATTAAGAACATTGTTTTCAGACAAAATAGTATGACATAGCTATATCTTGTGGGGTTGGAAAAAATCCCATTATAATTTTCAGTGAAAGTTTTAACTTGAACTATGTGAACCTCAAATGCTGACTTTTGCATTTGACCTGTCTGAGGTCTGAACTTCCTTTCACTATATTATGTGACGAGTGTGTGTGTGTGTGTGTGTGATCATGCATGCAAGAAGACTCTAGAAGAAGATGGTAGGTGTCTTCCTGTATTACTCTCCACCTTATTTCCTTGAGACAGGGTCTCTCACTGATTCCGGAACTTGATGCTACAGCTATACTGGCTGGCCAACAAGCCAAGGGATCTGCCTGTCTCCTCTCACAGTGCTGGGATTAGAGGAGCTCACTACCATGCCTGACTTTTCTTGTGGGCACTAAGGATTGAAGTCAAGAGCCTCATGCTTGTGCAGTAAGCACTCTTACCCACCAAACTATCTTCCCAACCTATTACTGTTAAGATTCTTATGTAGTTGCTTGCTTTCCCTCTTCCCTACTGTATGCTGAACTTTTAAAGGAATGTTCTTCTTCTTAGTGCCTTCATGGTGCCTGGAATAAATGCATGCATTTTGAGCCATTGAGGGGATAACAATTCAAAGGTGATCCATCCCTGAAAGCAGGTTCTCCATACTTTCTAAGAATTCCAATAAATACCCTTCCATTAAACAGATCTACTTCTTTCTATACTGTTAGTCCTTTTTGAGATGTTTTAAGTTTATTATCCATAAATATTTATGTCACTATCTTAAATCCTCTGAAGTAAATTTAACTTGAAGTTATTAAAATAAATAGAATGTTTGAGAGACAGCAACATTATAGAATAATCCAATATGTCCTTGTATCTGCCTTATAAAAAACAGTGGTGGAATTCTTCAGGGAATTCATGCTTTCCATTTGCTTAATACTTTCAAATAAATGTGAGAAAATACTTGTAGCATGGCTATATTAAGCCAAAATATTTTGGTCAGTTCAAATATTTTATGCAGTTGAAAAATCAATAGTGCTTATCCAGATATAATGCTGTCATGTTTTTTATAAGTATTAAAAACACAAGTTCTTATGTTGGCAAACAAATCACTGTTCATTTAAAACTGATGATTACAAATAAGAACGCACTGCCCCTTCCCTTTCTTGTCGTGCTATGGAATGTCTGATGATTTACACTAAGGACAGATATTGATTCCTGTCCTCTCCCTTTGCCCAGTAACTGCCACTTGATTTCAGTCAAGTGGGATGAGTATCAGGTCAGCACAAGGGTAGGGTGTTGAAGCCCAATGACTCATTTTAAGGAAACAAAACAAAAGCACCCTCAGATCACTTGTACTTCTCTCTAACCTACCTTTTAGCAGTCAGATAATCAAACTACAAACCAGATCAGGTAGATTTTAGTTGGCTCTATATCTCTTCAGAAGTCCATATTCATTTTTATGAGTATTCTTTGGATCTCAATCTGTTTGTTCATTTTAAGTGTCGTTTTATGTTAGGGAGCATTCCTAGGAAGTAAATTGAGCTTGATTTCTGAACAATCTTAGAAAAATAATACAGAATATGAAATGTAAGAGAAATGAATTTCAAATTCTTAAAAAGCTATGTCACATTAGACATTATGAGGTTTGATTTGTTAATGAAGTAGAAGCCAAAGCCACAGGCTGAGTACAGTGTGGTTAAACCAATGGATTAGCAGTTCTACCTCTGATGGAACTGTGCAGCTTCTCTGAAGTCAGTAAATGCTTATACAAAGGTCAGACCACCACTTTAGGAAGAATGAAAACATTGGCTAAGTAGTGCCAGGTGATTAATTTTAAAAACTCTTTAATAAAAGAAACAGGCCCAATCCTTCCAACAAACTCAGGGAGATAGCAGATTATACATACAAGTCTATCAATGTATCTGAAATAAGCAGAACAAAGGCCTCCTGAGGATGTCCACACTTCCATCCTGGAACTTGCAAATGTGGAGGAATTAATCCTGCCAAAGGAGGATTAAGTCTAAGGAAGGAAATGGGATTTTTTTTTTCAACTGTTCACCTTGAGATTGAAAGATTATGCTGGATTATCCAAGTAAAGAACTTATTATAATCACAAAGGTCTTTTTAAGTGTTACAAGGAGGCAGAAAAGTGAGAATCAGAAAGAAAAAAAGAAAGAAATAAATAAAGAAAGAAAGAAAGAAAGAAAGAAAGAAAGAGAGGAGAGGAGAAAGGATTCAGCCTGATATTTTAGCTTTGGAGACAGAGAAATGGGGCAATGAGCCAAGGGATGCAGGCAGCCTCTAAATGAGGAAAAGATTTGAACATGGATTCTGTCCTGGAGCCTTCAGAAAGGGATGAAGCACCTCATTGCTAACCTCTTGATTTTGGCATATGAAATCCATTTCCTCTCACCTTGAGAACTGTTGGTTAATAGTTTTCTGTCATTTTAAAACACTGAGTAGGTGGTAAACTCTGAGAGAAGCAATAGTAGCTGGACGCTGTTTTAGACTTCAACCTGCAGGAAGCCACTAAAAGAAAATGAATTGTTACTGCAAGTGAAACAAATCTCTGTTCTCCTTTCTTGACTTTGTTTAGATCTCTGAGGAGGGTGGGAAGCAAGAGAAAGATGCTTTAAGAACTTGTCTACAGGATCTGGATGCACTTAATTCAACTGTCATCACTCTCAGAATAGAAAGGGTCCAGGTTCAACCTTTTTCCTCATACCTATTATCACAGTTTTTCTTTCTTTATTTGATAATAAATGGGCTCAGAGATTTACAGGTGTTACTCAGTATGACTAAATATGACAGTATTATTCATGGAAAATAATTTACTATGGATTAGTGAGTTGAGAAAGTTATTTGGGGGATATGGGCTTACTTTGTAGCTCAGGGTAGCTTAGAACTCACTGAGTAGCCCAGAAATTCTCCTGCCACAGTTACCTGTATGCTAGAATTACAGATACAAACCACCACTCTCAGGTGACTTGGGGACATTAGTTTTCAGTGTTTACACCTAACTTTTGTATCAAGAACTGACAATCTAAGATGTGTTAAATGAAAGAGCTACAAAGATTGTATCTTGGCCTTTCTGGAAGGCCATATAATTCCAAAAATTAAACTATAATAAAATTCTTTCATTTCAAATGTTTGAGAAATGTTCTCAATTCAGACAACAGTAGCAAGCTCAAAAAAGTAAAAGCAAAAGCATCAGAGGTATGTCCTTCCTCAAAGGCTTTTCTCCTTTGGTTGTTTGGTTAGAATGAAATATCCTAGCCGCCCACAGCCCTGCTCCTTAATGTCTGACCATTTCTTTTGATGAGGCCTTTTT
>NW_008333659.1:1070644-1079151 GCF_000622305.1 Nannospalax galili
TTTTTTTTTTTTTTTTTTAAACTTTGTGATAGGTCACAGCTCCACTGTGACTTTCATGTCTCCTTTCCTGGATGTAGTTATTATTTTTGTAGTTAGTTTCAGATAATATACTACTTGTTGCTTGTCTTTAGATTTTATTAATTTTTATTTATTTATTTATTTTTATTTTCTGTGTAGAGTGTTTTGCCTGCATATATGTAATTGCTCTGCATGCCTGCAATGCCCACGGAAGGTCACAGCTCCACTGTGACTTTCATGTCTCCTTTCCTGGATGTAGTTATTATTTTTGTAGTTAGTTTCAGATAATATACTACTTGTTGCTTGTCTTTAGATTTTATTAATTTTTATTTATTTATTTATTTTTATTTTCTGTGTAGAGTGTTTTGCCTGCATATATGTAATTGCTCTGCATGCCTGCAATGCCCACGGAAACCAGAAGAGGGCGTTGAATCCCCTAGAACTGGAGTTTGGATAGCTGTTAGACTCCATGTGGGTGCTGGGAACTGAACCTGGGTCATCTTCAAGAACAGCTAGTGCTCTTAACTGCTGAGCCATCTTCCAATCTCTTGTCTGAAAATTTTTACTCCTACTAACTCGTTTACTATTCAGTCTATTCAACCATGAGCAGAGATATTGCTGTGAAACAGTAACATGTATGTGGAGGTTTCAGAGGAAGACTGGGGCAGGCAGATCCCTGTGTCCAACTGGCAAGAAACAGCTGTTTGTCTTTCAAGTTGTTTCCACATGACCCATCAGTCATTCCACAAGAGATGTGAAGGCTCCTGAGAGAGGATCCTGAATGACTGCTGCTATTGTCTGGATATGGCTTGAATATGTCTCAAAGGTTCATGTTCTGAAATTCAACCATGCTGTAAGTTAGGAACTTAATCAGACTTTGATATTTACAGATCAAATCTGACCACCATTAGAATTAGATAAGGTCAGTGGAGCACAAATGAGTAACCTCTGGTAACTTTACATGAAGAGCATCAAAGGACAGAATATCTCTCAATCTCTCCCTCCCTCCCTCCCTCCCTCCCTCCCTCCCGCACCCCGGCCCATCTCCTACCATGTGATGGCCTATCCACTAGGACCTTGCTCATCATGCCCCTTCCAGAGTTTATGATTTGTTCTCATTGTCTGGGAAAACTGTATCTGGCAACAAGGAATTATTGAATAAATCTAGTCTTATCATACAATTTGTAAAATTTCCAACTGTCATGTAAACCATTTATCTACTATGGTAAATATTCTCCTTAACTTAAATATCATTTTCAAAAGAAAGCTCTATGTGTTCTTAGCTCCTTTTTCTTTCTCTGGACACAGGACAAGTCTACATTTCCCAGTGTCCCAAGAAGTGATTTGGTACCGGTACTGTGTAACTGAGTTTGAAGAGAATTAGGAAGAGTGACATTTCACATGACCAACAGCATGAAGAGAAGCACATCCTGTCCACCTACCTACAGTGAAGAACCCTGAGATGTGAGATTGAAAGTGGGAGGGTGGAAGGGGGAGGAAGGGGGGCAGGCTCCTGGCTGCTGGTGAGGGAAGCTGTACCAGGTCAGTAAGCTGTTCAAGCATCAGTGGCATGACATTCATGTTTCAGAAGTTTGTGTTTAGTGATTTTTTTTAAGTATGCATGTGATTTATTAAATTTTTAAAAATTATTTATTTAATAACAACATACTTAGAAGAAGCATATCATTACAACACAATTGACATATTCAATAACGGTTTCCTGAGGTAGGATGCATCTCTTTCAAAATTGGCTGTAAATTTTTAGGTTTACAGTTGAATTATTACAGTTATACAATATTGTACTCAGGATAAACCCTGTAAGACATAAAATTAAATGGGGTTTTGCAATTGACTTTGGATGTTTGCACATGCATTTCTAATCTCTAAATATCTGATTATTACTAGTCACAGTTGGTTACTTTCTGAGCTTCTGTGATTTTGATTAACAAAGGGAATAAGATCAGAAGAACCAGATGATAGAGGGTTCAGAGATTAAAAAGAGGTTCCATTGAATATCCAAGGGGAATTTACCATTGAAAACCAGCATTGAAGGACTGGAATATTCTTGATCACGCTCAGTAAGACTGTGGCATTATAAAGACCATAGACCATTTGCTAGATTAGAAAACAAAACTTCTGGACCAGGCACAGTGTCACATGCCTTTAATCTCAGCACTCTGGAGGCAGAGGCAGATAAATCTCTGTGTGGTGGAGGCCAGTTTGTCTACATAGTGAATTCCTGGCCATTTGGGACTATAGGGATCCTCTGTCTCACAAAACAAACAAAAAACTCAAGACTTTTAAGAAAACAAGCATCTCAATCAGACGAAAACCCAGCATAGGACTGGGGAAATGGGCAGCAGGCCCCAACATTAGCAGAGGAACTATTGAGAATGGATGACTCCAGGGTGAGGGAGAACAGATCTTTAATGGAATGAGTCTAGATAAGATGAGTGGATTGTAATGGATGAACTTGCACAGAGGGACATCTGGATATAAATGCTTGACTTAACATATATGACAGAATATATGAAATCCGGTGGGGGGTGCGATGGAGAAAGAGGCCTACATTTTATTAAGATCTGTTATACGAAATGCACAAATTCTAAATAAAATTTACAAAAAGTTTTAAAAAATGGAAAGAAAAAGAAAATAAACATGCACTTCATGTTTAGAACATAATTGTTGTATGAAGTAATTAATATAGTATTTATTAGCATAGACATATTCATTCTACATATTAGAAAATATATGCAAATATCTAAGATACTGATTCTTTTATATGATGTTGAGAACAACACCATTTTACAAAGAAGAAAACTAAAGTTAAATGATGATTAATAAATTGACTAAGACCACAAATGATTGTAGTGTTAAGTCTGGGATTCTAGATTAAGACTCGCATCCAGGTACTAACCAGGCATGCTTAGCTTCCAAAATCAGCTGCATTCAGGGTGGAATGGCCATAGACCTAGCTTAAGTCTCCACAGTTACAAAATCTTCATTTTATTTCCTAAGACAAAATGTTTCCTAACCAAAATATACTTACACTTATACTCCTAAAGGAAAACATCAGTTATTATTTCTGAGTTTGAATTCTATGTATCAAGAACAAGTACGTTTCTAACAAGGAATATTATTATTATTAATAAGATATATTTTTACATTTAGATATTAATAACCCTAAATATATGAATGATGTGATATTTTCATACTGATCTTATATATTTATATATATTCAAACAATTGTGGGAAAAGGAACGGATACCGTTACTTATGTAGCAGCAAGTGCTCTTTGACCCTGTTGGTAGTTTCAGATAGACTACACTCAGTCCTTGAAATGACATTTCATCAGTGATTATGTATTCTTTCATAGTGAATTATAATGGTAAGGATGAAAAGTGAGTTAGATAGTAATCACAGTGCCTTCATAAGAAAATACATCAATCAGATTTTTGCAAACCATGGTGGGAGATTGACCTTCTCTTTAGTATTTATATTTTTATTGACATACTAATAGTCCATTTATGTATTATCTAACCTACTGCTGTGTGATAGACCATTTGTGTAATGGTGATGAAGAACATTGGGACCACAGACCTACAACATTTACTGTCTATCTTTCCTTTTCAGAAAAATCATACTGGTCTGGTGTGGTGGCTCACATCTATAATCTCAGGACCTGGGAGGCTAAGATAGGAAGATTACTGCCAAATTGTTTCAAAATAGATAACACCAGAGCAAAACAAAACAAATACACCCAAAAAAAGATCAGGAAATACCTTAGAGGCTCTAGTGCAGATGAAAATAACTTCTGAAATATTTGTAGTAGAAAGTAAGCACAGTTTTTCACAAAGAAAACCTTGGGATCTTTGAGACTAGACTGAGATAGGGAATAAGAACTTCAGGTCTTAGCACAGTATTTCAGGGGATAGGTAAAGCAGGGCCCAAAAACTGTGCAGTAAAGCAAGCATTAAAAGAAGACATGGGTAAATTGCAGACTCAGAATACAACTGTTCACTGCTTCCTTGAACATGCATATCTTTGGCGTTTCTCAGTCACATTAAAGTTGTACCTGAATAAAGAATAAGCTTGACTCAGCATTAAGTTTTAGTAGAGAAGAAGGCCCCAAGAGCTTGTTCCTTCATATCTGTTATGGGTCTATGCTCTCCATCCAGGCTACCCCATGCTTTTATTCAAAACTACAAGCTTGGATCCACCCTTATCAGAGACTCTTGTCATTTGATCTGAAGATCTAAAATACCTCATATCAAGATCATAATCCCAGGTCACAAGAGCACACAGCCCAGTGAGTTTGCTGACATTATATATAGTAGTGTTTTGAATGATATGTTAGGTAAAAGTCATTTGTCTAGATTCTGTCCATTTTGTAAAAGTCATTCCTACACATATTCTTAACTGACAGCTCACTAATTTGAGACACATTGTAGGAGAGTTCCAACTGGTCACCAGGTGCATATCTGGAGAAAACGTCTCTCAGACCTCATGCTTAGCTGTGCTTATTTTCACACTCCATCCAGAACCCACTCCTCACTCACTCATTGATGCTGTCTACTCTGCTTGCTTTCTCTCGGTTGTCTCTTCAGCAAGGCAGCCTACTTGTCCCTATCATGACATTCCAGTACATTGATATTTAATCTAACAATCTCTCTCTCTCTCTCTCTCTCTCTCTCTCTCTCTCTCTCTCGTAGGGGAGGGTCTGATCTTTCTCTCTCTGTCTCTTTCTCTCCCTTCCTCCCTTCATCCCTCCTTCCCTCATCTCCCTTCCTCTCTCTTATTCTTAGATTTTAAGAAGCCAATAATCGAAGACAAAGCTATCCTAAATTTTCTTCATCGTTACAGATTGAACACTAAAAATACTTTTATAATACACAACACTGCCATTAACAATTTCATCTCTTCCACTTCATCAATATTTTTTCTTTTGGTGCATTATTATTATCATATAAATATATAGTTAATCTTGGTTGTCAACATAACTGGATCTAGAATCAACTAGCAAACTAGTCATTGGGCACGCTGTGAGGGATTTTCTTAATCACTTTAACTGAAGTGAGAAGACCCACCCTTTACATGGGCAGTACCTTCCTGTGGCAGCCCAGGTGAAAGGTGCCTGGGAATGAAAAGCTTTTGCTCGCCTCAACCTTACACCGGCAAGTTAATCTACCCTTTGATGCTCTGGCCATTCCTGCTGTCATTCTTTGCTTATAGGAGAACCCAGCTTCCTAGCCTTTTCAACATGGACTGAAGACCAATGGCTCTCTAGGAATCCTCCAGGCCCTCAGAGCCAGATTGGGACTGCTCAGACATCTGGGCCTTTGGACTAAGCTGCTAATGGATTGGAATCCTCTCCAGTGTGAAGGCAGCCATTTGAGGACTACCTAGACTGTACTGTGTAAGCCAATCTAGTAAATTCCTTTTTAATAAATGTTCACGCTCTCAGTTCTTTCCATCGAGTGAACCCTAGAACATGTGTTATAATGTACAGCAGCTTAAACGACCTTAAAGTAGTCAGGCAAAAACCTTTGATTCCATTTCTGCCTCTTCCACTTCTCCATTCTATTTTACAACAAAGCCATTCAAAGTGTGTGGTTGTGTGTACTGTTTGCATTATTTTATCCCCACTTCCCTCCTGGATCCATTTCTATTGGATCCACCATATGTATAAAAATCTCCTTCAGAACCACCTATGTCTCCTCATGGTTCAATCCTGCTGACCCTCAAGAACTTCAATTTACTCAGCCAGTCATTAGCCATTGAAAGAAGTGATTTTTCTCCTGCCCTTTTTGAAGTAGGTTCTTTTCTTGTATCTTGAAATTACATTCTGGTTCCAATTTCAACTACTGAGCTATCATTCTGAACCTCCTTAACTTTCCCTTCATAACCCCTCACCTATAAACAATGAATGTCACAGTGATCTTTTCCATCCTCACTTCCTACTTACTCTAAATGATCTCACCCAGTCTTAGAACTTTAAATACTATGGTCAAGCCAAACATTCCCACGGTATCCATTTAGCTAGACATTTATGCCAAATCCAGACGCATGAGTTCACCTGCCTATTTGACATTGCACCTGCATGTTGTGTATCAATTCAGCTAAACAAGACTATGCCTCCAAGATGCCTTTACCTGTATGACTCAGGATTAGACTGGTCTCAAAGGAAACTTCGGTGAACACCTGAGAGGTTACAATAAGAGTAGTATCCTTTATACCTTAAGAGTCTGTATTTGGTTTTTATTCTGGAGCACCTCATTTTACTATAGAGGACCTCTAGCTGGCACCGTTACCTTAAGTTCACTGAGTGCTGAACCAGGTAGATGTGTAGTTCAGTAGAGAAGAATGCTTCCTCCTTCTCCAAGTAATAAAGGTTGAAGGTAGTGAGAGATGAACCCAAATTCTAGTTTGTTGTCATGAGTCTCAGTTCTTCCTTGTTTTCTGCACAGATAGTCTTCTCAACTGTACCCCAGAAGAGCACCACAGACTTCTGACCCACACCAGGAAATGCAGTATCAGACTTGAAAAGATTTCTTTTGAGCTTTCAGAGTTATGTGAGATCAAATTTCACATGACATAGGCCCCGATTTCAGCATCATTCATGGGGCTTATGCTTTCCTCCTTGAATCTTCACAGATCTACTTTGCCTCATTTTCCCCTGTAAGTACTAGAATCACTTGACATGGAAAATGTTCATCCATCTTCTTCCAGGAGAAAGATCCACAGGAAAAGGAGCTTTGCCAGTTTTCCTCAAAGTCACTCCAATCACATACGTAATAGCAACTCCTTAGCGAATACTGATGTCATATTTGTTAGATGAATAATAATTATATATTACGCTCTACAAAGGATACTTTTGGTAATGAACATGTTTAATTAAAACTTCTTATAATATAGCTTAGATACATTATCCTTAAGAAAACAAGCATGTCAAGTAGCAGAAAGCTACAAAGGATTACTTTTTTCTCTACTAACAGGCTAAATAATGAAGAGTCCAAATCTATATATGACTGGGTGCTTGTCTTGACAACTGGGAAGGTTATTCTCTGAATGTGTAATGTGCATAGTTTTGTCAACTGCTAAAGACTAATCAACACTGGCTCACACTCAGTGACTAAAATTGCTAGAAACGAAAAGAGCCTGTCAATTATGCAGTTATGTTCCCCTTTGGGACTGCTGTGTCGTTGCAAACAGACATTTGGCAAAAGTGTGGAAAGAGAAACAAGATACATCATTGCAGGCATACACTTTTTTCTTCTATGTAGCACTATAGGATCTGCCTGAAATTTGTTTTGTGAGATAAATTCTCCTCTCAAAAACGCAATGGTGCTATTAATTAAACAAAGGAAGAGGCAACTGAGGTGGGATCATGCTAAGCCCAAGTTGCTAAGTGAGGCTGAACTTTCCTCCAGAAAACCTTCCCAGTGGTTCGCTGAGCTGTCACCATTTGAGTGCATCTGAGGAAATGTGCTTCAAGATTTGTGTTAGTGTTGGAAAGAAGTGAACTCATTTTAATTCTCAACTCCTAAGCCTGACATGGGTCTAGAAACTTTGCAGCTGAAGTTATCTGCATTTGCTGCACAGCCAATAACTCCATTAATGCTATAATATGGGAAGCTAGCAGACTACCTGTTATAAATGGAAAAAATTGAAATGAAGAAATCACTTTCAACTTCCAAAAATTTTCAAACCTATGATAAATTCCGATTCCTAAGGTGTAATGTGACTCATAGAACATTTATTATCTATGTTTGCCCAATGGGCTACATAATTTGATTATTTCTTGTCAATTCTGCCAAAATAAATGTAAGTAAAATATTACACTATGCAGTTGCCATCAGTATGAAGGATCATGGTCTTCAGCATGGAACCACATGTTTCTATCTACAAATGACTACGTGGTCAAGGTATTTGGTTAATCTTGAAGCAGATCTTCTCACAACTTCCATCTTATTTATAATATGTAAAATCTTCCTCCTCATCCTAAAATTAAAAACCTTTTTTCTGAGTAATTTATTTGAGATGGATTTTTCTTTGTCATATGAATAAATATCATTTAACTAATCATTGTGATAATAAAACCGTGATGAACTGCTGATTTCAGTGAGAGACTTAAAAACCACAAATTTCTTTGAGACAGTTGTTTCAAAGAGGAGAATACATGCTGGGAACAAGGAAACGATCCAACTGATTTTAACTGAAAAGATGGATGTAGTTCAAGTAGATTCGGGGTGAAGGAGAAAAGATTAGTGTTCTGTAGTTTGGTGCTAAGAAAAAGCCTCAATTCATGCATTAGTTTAAATGATTTTTTTGAACAGTTCAGTTCTGAAGGGGTATTTCGAATTCTAATTGCTAAAAAGAGTTTTGAAGGATTTAATAATGTTGTCTTTGGCCCAAAACCTTACAAATATTAGCATTGCTTAATACACACACACACACACACACACACACACACACAAACACACACACAC